>NC_084986.1:7384130-7626607 GCF_963691925.1 Scomber scombrus
CAGCTGCTCTGCCTTCTCTCTTCATCACTAAATTCCCAGTTTGTGTTAAAGAGCGTCTCCGTCTGTGTGTCTGCTTGGTTATAACAGAGTCGGGTGCGTTACCTGGTAGGGACAGGGGATGTGATAGTCTCGACACTTCTCCTGGACCCAGGTGGTCTCCCAGACGGCTCTGTAGCTGTTCTCGTAGAGGTAGCAGGCCAGGACGGTGAGCAGAGGCACCAGGTAGAGCACGGAGAAGACCCCGATACGGATCATGAACTTCACCAGCTTCTCCTGGTTCTCCTTCTCCAGTGGGATCTCCATGCGGACTCGGTTCAGTGCCGCAATGCCCGCCAGCAGCAGAGCCACACCAACCTACGAGAGAGAGATGTACTGGTTTTTACTGGTTTTCAATCATCTTGTTAAGTAGATCACAGTCAGTTGAGAGGTTGTATCTTCTGTTTTATAATCTTTCAAACTGGGAGCCAAAACAGTTTTAATTAAATAAAGATTAAATATCATCTATTTTTAAAAGGTTAAATGAAAAAAAAATTTAATAAAATTTCCCCAATGAAACATGAAGCAACAAGAATCAATAGTACTAAAGAGTGTTTGTGTTTGTGAGGAAACAGTGAATCTCTGCAGTCCTATTTGTTTTATTATAGTCTTCCTCACCACTACATCCAGTCCCAGGGGGACCAGCAGGAACCAGCGTAGCGCCGTTAGGTTGTAGAGCCCCACGAAGCAAACCCCGCTGATACCGTCTCCCTCGATTTTGTTCATGGCGAGCAGAGTGACAGTGAGGATCCCGGGGATCCCCCAGGCGCAGGCATGGAAGAGCAGAGCCTTCTTCTCGATGGCCTCGCTGCCCCACTTAGGAACGGCCGCCAGGAACCAGGTGATGGTGAGGATGACCCACCAGACGCTGCCGGCCATGGTGAAGAAGTACAGCACCATGAAGAGAAGCGTGCAGGCCTGGAAAAGAGAGAGAGAAAGACCAGATCGAGGATTATTTATTATCAGGATGTTCGATGAAATAAACCAGTAAAGGATTCAAAGTACAGGAAAGACTTTCTGACCTTGTTATGTGAGCCTTGAGTCACCGTCGAAGCCCTGAACCTCCCAGGACTCGCGGCATTACAGGAGACTCTGTCCTCCAGCAGGAACCCGAGGAAGAACACTAGGGACACCATCATATAGCACACGGCGTAGAATATAATCGGGCGCTCCGGGTAGCGGAAACGCGACACGTCGATGAGGAAGGTGAGGAAGGTGAAGAGGGTGGCGGAGAGGCAGACGATGGACACCACGCCGATGAAGTAGCGGGCAAACGTCAGCTCCTCGCGCGTGAAGTACATGTTGGGGCAGGGAGGGGAGCAGTCGCGGACCCCCATGAAGGAGTAGCCGAGCTCGGGGTTGATTTTGAGCTCTCGGGGACACCAGAAGCCGTAGTCTCGCTGGACGGAGATCGGGGATTCGGTGGAGTCTGAGCTGGACAGCAGGTCTACGGGACGAGGGTAGGACTCGTCACAGTCCGGCAACCTGGGTGGAGACAAAGAGACGATCTGGTTCATTTTGGAGCTTGAAGCTTTTAATAGAAACTGTATTTATAACAAAACAAGTGAACATTACATTATTGACAATCAGTCACTTTCTCTTTTCGTAGTCAAAGCAACATTATCACTGTGTCATCATTGTTTTTTAAGTTTTTTGAGAGAGCTAACAGCAAATGAGGGGCAAGATTGGTGGTCACATGATGTATAACAAAGGTCACCATCTGGACTTGAACCAGAGACTTTTAAATTACGTGACCAGCATCTTACTGGAAGACCCTTAAGGCACCAGGAGGCCCAAAATCTTTGAAATTACGTTTGTCTTCCAGAGCACATTTTGTGACAATTAGGAAATGCAGTTTAGTCCTTGTTAACATTTTGTATTAAAATAAATGATTGGCTGGTTATTGGTTAATTTACAGATTAGTTAGGCATTATTTGTATCATTTACTGAATTAAAGTATCAAAAATATCCAACAAAATTTCCTGATGTCCAAAGTGACATTTTATCCGACTAATACTCCAAAACCTAAAAATATTCAGTTTACTGTCATATTTCATAAAGAAACTTTCTGATTTGGCTGAGTACTTTTAATTTTTATAAATTATTATAATTTGGCTTCTGTGACAATAATGGTTGAAATGAATGCCATGGTTCAGCAGTCAGATATCAAATGTCAATGTCGGAGCTTCTTATTACTTCATGAACACAACACACGAAGTGCTTTTCAATTTTTATGATAAAATCAAAGCCTGAAAGCCACATTTTGGTTATGCAGCCAGAATTTTGTGTACCTCATTTAACCTGACCCCTTTAAGCCTTTTCTGTTTTATTCTGTGGTGAACAGATCAAATGATGTTTTACATGCTTGCTACATTATTAATAATCCCAGAAGAAGAAAATCTGCTTAAATTACTAAACGTAGAATGGCCGTTCCCGCTAAAATAATAAATCCAGAGCGGGAAAAGCAATCACTGCTGTTGTCCCAACCTGTTGCAATCCATCTCTTCTGGCCAGCTGACACCAAACATTTCCATCAGTTTGTAACAGTCGCTCTTTGCCTGCAGACAGAGGCGGCGGCAGGGGAGCGTCATGCGGCCGTACTCTGTGCACACCGGGGCGTAGAGGGCGCACAGGAACATCCTGAGGTCCGGAGAGCACTGCAGGTTCACCATGGGATGGAAGGGCTACACACAAAGAGAGAGAAGAAGAAGAAAGAGAGTGATTTTAATACAGCAGCACATTTGAAACAGATTTGGATCAACACAAGTCCTGAGTGTCCAAACTTCAAAATGTGGGCCAAAGTGGGGCACAAAGAGAGCAGTGGAGCATGTCGTCTGACAGTTTCTGGAGATGAGTCCATAAAAACAACACTGGCCCCATTCCTAATAATCCCCTCCACCCCCATAATTTTCAAAACCCCCCTTTCCTTCCACCCCACCCCTCTTTCCTCCTCCTCCTCCATTCTGATTCTTCCCTCCAATCTCCAGAAAGGAGGAGCAGTACAAGCTCGACAACCCCCATCACACACACACACACACACACACACACACACACACACACACACACACACACACACACAGGGCTGCTGGTACTGCTGCTGACAAGGCCTTTGTGTAGCAAGGAGGACCACGCTGTGACTGACTGACTGACACTGCAGTAATACACACACACACACACACACACACACACACACACACACACACACACACACAAACACACAAACACACAAACACACACACACACACACGGGCAAAAGTATCAACGGAAGTATATTATATACATGCTAACACACACACATACACACACACACACAATAATAGTCTGATATAAAAGTGAGCCAAGAGGCGTCAAGAGAGCGGCGGGAAACGTAGTTAATATGCAAACTCTGTGTGTGTGTGTGTGCGTGTGTGTGTGTGTGTGTGTGTGTGTGTGTGTGTTTGTGTGTGTGTGTGTGTGTGTAGGAATACTGAGTGAGAAAGTATATATACATATACAAATCTGTGTGTCCAGGAGTGTGTGATCACATGTTCCTGTATGTGTGAATTTGCATACATTACTGTGTGTATGTGTATGTGTGTGTGTGTGTGTGTGTGTGTTGCAGAGAGAGGCCAACAGCCACACCCAAGTCAGCCTGACACACGCTTATCGCCCTCCCCCAAAATTTAAAGACAGAGGTCAGTATGACAGACAAGGACAGGGAGAAGGGGGGAGGGAGGAGAGGAGAGGAGAGGCAGGGGGGGTATTTGTGTTTGTTAGAGGGGTGGATTTTAAGGAGGATGTGTCCGTGTGGTTTTTTAAACAAGTTAAGAAACATTTAGTTCAGCTTGTTGAGTTCAGATTAAATAAAGGAACACATCGTCTCCAGTTAAGTGATGTTTGTTGAAGGGAAGTATTTTTATCTGAAAGACAAGTTAAATTGGAGATATCTAAAACTTAACCAACTGTCTCATTGCTTATGTCTGCTCTTGTGAAGCTGATCTGTAACTGTTTATTTGTTTATTGCTTTGCTTTTATTGTACTACTTATTTCACTTATGTGTTTTATATTTAATGTAACTGAAGTGTTTCTTGATTTTTGTTGGCTGCTAATTCACACCTGACCTGACACAACAGATTAAAAACTAGCTTTTTGGGTGAATTCTGGCATATTTAACAGTAATGTTTATTAATATTATGCACTGTCCGAGCGTCTTGGTAGCTGAGTGGTTCAATTTGTGGCAGGGGACCTATGCTGCAGGTCATTCCCCCCTCTCTCTCTCTATCTGTTTCTCTTTCTGTCCCCCTGTTTCAGTTGGCCTCTCTGCCACCTACTATCAAAATAAAGGCAAAAAGCCATAAAAATAAATCTTTTTAAAAAAAAGCATTGTCCCTGACAAATAAACTAATACAATGAATAAATAAAACAGAAGAAAAACTGGCTTTTTGGGCTAATTCTGGCATATTTAACAGTAATGTTTATTAATATTACGAACTGTCCCTGACAAATAAACTAATAGAATACATTTTAAAATAAACACACTTACGCTCTGTTTATATTTTTCATGGAGCTGTTAAGAGTGAAAATATTAAACTAATGCAGAGTTAAAGGAGGAGCAGCTGTGATTGGCTTCTAAACAGTCGACATTATACAAAAATGGCAGAATAGATTTCTGAACTGTCGTGTCAATAAAGGTTGTTTGAACTTGAATTTGAATTTGCAGTCTTAGAAATTAAATCTTTCTGCATGATCCAAGGAAAGATTGGATTTTTTTTTTATTGAAAAATGAATTGAAAATCTTAGTATTTGATATGTTTTTTCATATTGTTTATTTATTTGTCATCTTCTGTTCAGCTTTGGCAAATAAGATTTGTGACCTGTCATACCAATCAAGCTCATTCAAATTTGAATTGAATTGAAGGCTGCTGTAATACTGCAGCCTTAGAAATGAAATCATTGTGCATGATCCGAGGAATATCTTCTGGTGACGTGTTTCCCACCATATGTTTATAAAATCTGGTGCGTATCCCTTCCCCTGACAGCATATTTGAGTCTCGCCTGCCACCCACATGTGATGTCTTTATGTAAAAAAAGGATTATAATGGATGTTAGGCTTAGCCCTCGCAGCACAAAGAAGCCACATCCTAACAGCTTTTGTTGTTGCCTTATCCATATCACTCCTCTGGCTGGCTGAGACGGGACGATCGCTGCTGCTGTGGATGAGAGACAGGAAGTGATGATGAGGCAGACAGGTGGGCGTTGAAGGTGCTCGGGGAATCAGCGAGAGATGGCTGATGAAAGAGGATTTATATTCACACACACACACACACACACACACACACACACACACACACACACACACACACACACACACACACACACACACACACACACACACACACACACACACACACACACACACACACACACACACACACACACACACACACACACACACACACACACACAGACTCTCACATACATACATGTAGGATCCATTAAGTGACTCCTTTTAGGTGACTTACACTACTGTCATAACTGGGATCGATCAACCGGTCAGTGGATCGTGTAATTTTCTGTACAAATGGAGTCATCACGTTTCATTGGGCACAGCTGTAGGATGACACAGTAATAAAAAGGCGCTCGCAGCGTGAAGCGTAAACACGACTGCTGTGAGAGAGATCCACCTCGCTATATTACTGCAGATGTTCACCATCAATCACACTGTGCTAAAAAAACTCCTCCTATAGTGACGTCAGTCTGCTACATACACAATTAAACCCTTCACTTCGCTTTTTTCATTATTTTAAAACTGACTATTGTGATTTATCAAAATTTTACCTATTAAAAACAACATTTTTTACAAATATTTGGAGACTACTAATGCCATATGCCTGATTACAGGTCTTATGAAACATCCTTCCCCTTCCAGTAGCTGAAATTACCAAATACTTAGTATCTAATTGAATTTAATATAATACAGTAGAAAATAAAGAAAAACAAGTTATTTTCTTTATCACTTAAAACACAGATTATTTTCATGATTCATTGATTAATTATTTGATAGGGCTGGGCAATATATCAATATATATATATATATATATATATATATATATATATATATATATATATATATATATATATAATGTACTAAATTCACTGAATGATATCAAAGAATAGATTTTAAAGCAGCACTGTGTAATAAAGAGCAGACGACATGTAGAGTGAATATTATAAAACCTCATTACCTATGGATGAATAACCCAACAACTACAGGAACCCAAACATCACTGAAAGAAAACGACAACACTGATTGATTGACAAGTTTGAGCTCTTGTCAGAAAAGATGACGAAATCAAAATCGAAATAAGGAAGTATTAGAAAAGGTTTGATACGATTATACAAACATACGAAACTCACATTAAGGATTCATTTTTCAGTATCAAAGCAGAGAGAAAGGAAACTCGAGTGTGTTGTTCGACACTCTCTGGAGCAACAACACTCCAAAAACACTAAAAGAACTCCTAAATTTCACCCTCCCTGTAGAAAAAGGTGCCACTGTACTGATCGTCCTCCCTGTTGCCACGTTTGGTTGCCAGGGCTGCAGTGTCCTGTGACATCTATTACTTCATCAGCGGTGCCCTGTCAGCATCACTTAACCAGTCAAACATGATCTTAATGCAGCTAAAGTGAGCCTTGCCTCGTCTTCTTCTTCTCTCTTCCGACTTCCTCGTTCTGATTCCCCGCTGGCTACCGATACGCTCGATAGGACGCAATGTACTGTTAGTGTACTACGAGTCACGGGATGCTGCTGCGGGAGATGCTTGAATAAATATATAGGCTACGAGAAGTGGTGATCTACTCGCATTCATCCCTCTGCCTATTCATCACGCTTCCCATTTTGCTATTTTTACACTCCTCCATCATCCATCCATCCCCCCTCCTCTTCTTCCTATCTATCCAGTCAGCCGTTTTATTACAGTCAAGCCCGTCATGTGAGCCAGTGTGGGCACGACTGAACTGCTGGTGGTCACACCTTTACCCGCAGCCCAAACAACCACCATCTTGGGGGCCACCGAGGAGCCAAAACACACACACACACACTCCAGTTCCAGTGTCTCCATGTGGATTTGCTGTTAATGGCCACACTGGAAACAGCTGGTGATCTGCTGGTTCGATGAATGGCCAGGGGTTTGTCATGGTGGTGCTTTCCACCCCCAGTGTCAGCCGTGTAAGGAGAATCGAGCGTGTAATACACAAGTCTGAGAGAGGAGGAGTGGGGCAGGCCTAGAGGAGGAGGAGGAGGTGGAGGAGGAGGAAGGAGGGAGGGAGGGAGGGAGAGGAAGAGGTGGTGGTATGCTATGCTAATGTAATTTCAACCTCAAACCCAGCTGTTGCTGCTACAGTCATTATGTATTCATGGGAGTTTGTTATGGGATTTTTTGATCTGTGAAAATGTGGAATAATATGCCAATCTGGAAATAGACCACACACACACACACACACACACACACACACACACACACACACACACACACACACACACACACACACACACACACACACACACACACACACACACACACACACACACACACACACACACACACACACACACACACACACCAGTTAACACTCTACCAGCTCCAGATGAGGGCTCAACAAATCATCCATAGAGGGGGGTAAATTGGATTTATAACTGCTGCTTTGTTTTGTTTTGTGCAGTTTTTAAATATCAGTAACATTAAAGCAACAATCGGTGACTATTTTGATAATAAATAAATCACTGAAGTCATTTATCAAGCAGAAATGACAAATATCTGATGCTTCTAGCCTCTCAATTTGAAGCAGTTGCTGCTTTTCCTCTTTTTACAGTAAGATAAAGTAAATAATATGACGTGATGGGCACTTTTCACTGTTTTTCTGATATTTTACAAGCGAAAAAATGATTAATCAATTAATTGGGCAAATAATCTGCAGATTAATACAAGATGAAGATAATTGTAATTTGCAGTCCTGATTGGTTTCTCTATATCACCATGAACTGTCACAATGAGACAAGAAACTGGTGGTCAGAGCTCTGTAGGAGGGAGAAATGTTTCCTGACAGCTCTGACAGCTCACTACAACACACTTCACGAGTACAAATCAAGAGATGAGGAAGATAAAACCAAAGAAAAACTAGATCCGGACTCGCCTGAGCAGGACTTCCCATCTGAAGACATTGAAACAGACGACAGCTCTCATGATGCAACATAACTGGCGCTCACTCACACTCGGGGGGTTTATTCAACCGTCAAAAAAGAAACAATAAATGGTCACATTTATGAAAAGGTACAGTAACTATCTTTTTAAAATCCTTCAATACCTGAAATTACCAGTCAACTGCTTACTATGTGTATATCTGATTGGATCCATTAAAGTATCATAGTTAGAGATTTCAGGCTGATTGGTTGGTTGAATGTCTGGTTAGATGTGATTGTAGCTCTTCTTAGTTTAGTTATCTGTTATTTAAACTGTATTTTTTCCAACCATAATGAATGTAAACTTAATTCAGTAAGAGATTCACAATGTTGGTTGATTTAATACAATTTTGATAATCGTCCAATTGGAAATATTCTATTCTGAAATGATAAGCAAGCATCAACAGTAGGGCTGATCAATTAATCCAAATATTATCATATCACAATTCCAGTGTCAGTCAAAATGATAGATATTTTTCCAAAACAGTTCAGCTCTAATCAACTTGTCCCTTTTCACAGCAGATATTTTGACTGGTAAAAATAGAGGAAGCACAAGTGCTACTAATAACATCAGTACTGACTTTAATCAGGTGTCTAAATAAGCAGTTTGACTGTGAACACAACACCAGGAACCTGAAACTAAAGCAGCAACATTTAATTATTACTTCTATTATTAACATCTGTGCTTTTCCTAAAATTTTAGAATAGATCAAATATTTTACTGGTCTTTTGATGAATTTGGTATTAAAGACAAACTTTTAGTTTGCTGCCATGCTTACATTCATGCTCTTAGACAAACTGGTCTAAATTGGTAAAAAGAGTAAAACTACAAACTGAAATGAAGATCCAAATATGTAAATACATAATATAATATGATGCTACTTGATATTGCTCTTTAATATAAACAGAAACATGAACTTGTCTTATTTAAGATATTTTCTCTTGGGTGAAAACTTAAAATATCCTAAATGTCGGCCTTTGAAGAGCTAAGAGAAAGAAAAAAAAACAGCATTGACCTTAGTTTCAACTCTGTGCAGTTTTTAAAGATTATACAGCGTGTTTTTGAATAAGATCAAGATGGGCGTGATATTAATTATTAATATGGCCCCCGATCCACTGAAGTGCACCCAAATGTAGCTGCATGCACGATCCTAATGCTGAAGTAATTAGTTTTTAATGAAGGCTTTGAGTCAGCTGCTGAGATGCTGTGATTGATGAATTGCTTACAAAGAAACCCGCCGTGGCCAACTGGTCTGTGTTGATTTGCTCTTTTTTTTTTAAAGAAATACCTCCTAGTCACCTCTCTTCCCATCATCATCCCCCTCCTCCCTCCTTCACCCTCTTTCCCCTCCTACATTTCTCCACCTCTTTCTCTCTCTCTCCCTCCCCTCTTTATCCCTCCTTTCTCCTCTGCTGCCATTCCAATTCTCCAAATATCCAAGCGCGGCGCCATGACGACAAGTGATGCATCACTTGGAGGGAGGAGGAGGAGGGAGGAGAGCAGGAGGAAGAAGGAGGAGAGCAGGGTTCGAGGAGGTCAGGGTGCGGGACGGAGGAGCGGAGGGGCGGAGGGGGGGGGGACCACCTCCCGGGAGGCAAGAAAGCCTCTACTCCCTTTGTTAACAGCACAATTGGGACTGTTTCCTGGGCAACGAGTGAGCCCTGCATAGGGGGAGGGGGAGGACAAAAGGGATGGGTGAGGGAAGGGGAGGGGAGGGGTTGAGAGGAGGAGGAGGAGGGGAGGGAGGAGGAGGAGGGATGGGTCGACCGAATCAGCCGTGTCATTCACCGCTAAGAAAACTGTTTGAAAACCTTGTGCTCTGACAGTGTGAGTGTGTGTACTGTCTCAACACACACACACACACACTTAGAGAAAGGTTGTTGTGGACCAGCGACTTCTCTCTCTCAGGATGTGCTTCTCTTTCAGTCCGGCCAATAAACACGGTGTTGAACATTAAATAAAACAAGAGGCTCTTTTAAAGCCTGGGTCACGCTGGGTAGGATTTATCAGACCATGTTGTGTGTGTGTGTGTGTGTGTGTGTGTAGCTGGGATACATCTTAATTTGCAAGCTAACACAATAAGCATTTTAAATGGTGCACTTCTTCTTCTTTCTTTTTTAGCACACTGCTGCATGTTTGAACTTACTTGCAGCCGTCAAGAGAGCTGATATCAGCGCTTTTACAGCAGCTCGCACACCTCAAGCTCGTCTCCTTTACACACACACACACACACACAATACAAAATCCATTCACACGCTGCAGCCTGGGTGGAGTATCTGGGTTATTCTGTACAGCACAGTTGTAACATGACACAGTTTATCTGGACTGTAAACCTGAGACAAGAGGCTGATTTAACAACCTGAAAAGGAGGAGGAAATGGGTGTGAGCGGTACCAAGCAGACCATTGATTAGTCTTTGTGTCATTTTATACAGAGGTAACACTGAGATGACTGAGTAAAGGCCTAAAGAAGCAGAATAGTCTAATCACAAGGGACAAAATAACACATCAGGACTTATTTATCACTGTCACTGAATTTTTTAACCACCCCCCCTCCTCTTGTTATCTTGCTGCCATTAAAAACGATTTGCAGGCTTGGCTTCAGCCTCCGATCAATGTGATTGAATTAACTTCCTTCCAGCCTTCAGTCCTACCCTCCTTGACCTTCTCCGCTCGACTCATCCGGCCTTGAAGAAACGTTCACGCAATCCTTGCTCTTTTACCACAACAACGGTCATGTGACTCAACCCTCCTCTCGCTCATGAAAGCATCGTCTATCTGCCTACTGCTAAAAACCTGCAAAAACCTTCTTTTTTTTTTTAAAAGAGGAAAAGGGGCTTAACTTCTTGTTTATCTGTGCATCTTTTTTATGCAGTGTTGATGAGTAAAGATAGTCATATTATTATTTGAGGTTTGTAGCATCTTTCACCACGCCTTAAACCTTTGAATACACAGAAGGTGAACTTATCTGCCCTGCTAGAAACACGCAAAACCTAAAAAAAAGGAAGAAAAGGAGCTTAACTTCCTGTTCATCTGCACATCTTTAAGATTTTTTTTTTTTTGCTGTGTTGATTGATATGATAATTTAGCGTATTTGACATGTGTAGCAGGATTTAAACATTTATCACCACCATCTATCTCTCTTACACCAATCCTCTGTGACCACACCTTAAACCTTTGAAAACACAGTGGGTGATCTTATCTGCCCCGCTAGAAACCTGCAACCTAAACAAAGATGGAAAAGGGCCGTATCTTCCTGTTTATCTGCTCTTTTTTTAAAAACTGTTTTGCAATGTCAGGAAACACATGATGTCTTCGTTCAAGTGTATGATGATTTTTTTTGTTTTTTTGCTCTGCTGATTGATATGCATATCATATTATTTGACATTTGTAGAAGGATATAAACTACAACCACCATCTCTACTACACCAGTCATCTGTCACCACACTTTAAACCTTTAAATACACAGTGGGTGGTCTTATCTGCACCACTAGAAACCTGCAAAACCTAAAAAGAAAAGGAGAAAAAGGGGCTTAGCTTCCTGCTTATCTGTGCACCTTTTACTCTTTTTTTTGCTGTGAATTTAATTGACTATATTATTTGACATTTGTAGCAGCATATAAACTACAAGTACCATCTCTAACACCAGTCATCTCTCACCACACCTTAAACCTTTAAATACACAGTGGGTGATCTTATCTGCACCACTAGAAAAACCTGCAAAACCTAAAAAAAAAAAGAGGAGGGAAATAAAATATATACATGCATATATATGTCATATGTGCATATAAACTTCCTGTTTATCTTCACATCTTTTAATACTAAAGATATTTTGCAATCTCAGGAAATTATGTTTTCTTTCCGCTGTACAATAGTCTATTTTGTTGTGTTGATTGATATGAAAATGTATCAGATTATTTGTCATTTGTAGCAGGATTTAAACAGTCCTCACTACACTAAGTGTCAACCTTAAAGCTTTACATACACAGTAGTTCTTAGAGATGTTATTTGACAATTCCCCCCCCCCCCAAAAAAATATCCATCCAGTAGCGAATGACTGCTCAACTCTATCCATTAAAGAGAGAGCAGCTCTGATATCATGCTGTATAACATCACTTAGCTGTGATCCTGATGCCATCTGTTTTGGAAGCTCGGGACAGTTTCAACCAGATTAATTGATTTACTGTGATGAAGCCACGCTGCTTTACATTCATCCGGTAGCTACAGTGGGAATCTATCTCTTTTTAAAAAAGGCTGCATTTTAGCCCCATTTTCCTCCTCTCTTTTTTTTTTCTTCCCCTTTTTGTAATGCCAGTCAAATCCGCCACGCTCCCGCTCATCTTGTGAGAGTGTGGCACAGTATCATTGTGGCACAGAAATAACCGATTCCCAGCCCCGAGGTCGCTGCCCCACTTCAGCAGTGAGGTCATTCGGCGGTCACTGGCTGACTGAGTGAGCGAGGACGATCGCGAAACACCGGAAGAGAGAGAAAAATCCTGTTGTTGTTGTTTTTTTAACATATGAACTTGTTTGTGTGGTTGTGCCTCTTGGCCATAAAATATGCATTTGTGCACTGATGTTAAAAACCTGCCTTTTCTGCCTGTGTGCATCCAGTCTGTGTGTTTGAATGTTGTTCAAATGGTCCTCTGTCAACCAGCCTTTAGATGAAATATAGGACATTTAAATATTACTGGTATTTCTCATAAGTTTATAACAATATTACGACAAATAGAGCCCACTTTTCTGTATCCAAAAGCCTCGAAAAAGCCTTGAAAAGCAAGACATGAAAAGAGAAGTTCAGAGAGACAACACTTCAGGGGGTTCAGACACAAAAAAAACCCCGGCATGAACGGCAGGCGTTGGTTCTCGTCCAACTCCCAGTTTCTCCACGGTGCGGGGCATTCATCATCATTATCATGGCTATTCAGAGGACCTAATTCCCTTTAAAATCAACTGTCAATTCTCATTTGGCTGCACTCAACATCTTACAGGGCTTTGAATTCTCCCATGAGCTGAATCTATCTGGAAAACAAGAGGTCCAAACAGAGGCGTTAGTTACTCCGTGATTTGGAAGCTATTAGGGTTTTTTTTTCTTTACGTGTTTTTCCCCGAACCCAAAAAACGAGCACTACGGAGCTCTTAAAAGAGACTTAATTGTGGATCCATGACCAATCAAAGTGAACACCGTCTAACCCAGAAGTGCCTCTCTCTCGCTTTCTCTGTTCACTCTCTGTGATTAGGCGTAAAAAGCTAAACCTGGCTCCATAAGGCAGTAAGAGGAAATCACTTAAGTGAAGCCAAATATCCTTAAAAAAAAATACAATTACATGGCAGACTGACTGAAACCTAACCGAAGATGAGAGTGAATATTTTTGGCGTGTGGACGAGCAGACAGGCGTTAGACAGCAGCAGCAGAAGCAAGAGGAGCGTTTGCATCTTTTCCAAAAGACGAGCCCCCCGAAAACGAGTGCAGCTGTGATGTGTTAGGATGTGATGTGTGTGTGCTCCCGGAGCCGGGCAGGGCACGCTCAGAGGTTACATAACGCTGATGTTTCGTGGCACACACACACAGAGAGAGCTCCTCCCGCCCTTCATCTCTCTATCTCTCTCTCCTCTATTTCACTCTTTGCTGAGCACAGCCGAGGTGGAGCAGGCACAGATGGCCGGCAGGACTCTACATGTCGACATCACCGCTGTGCCAGGCGGGGCAGGGCAGGCGGGGCGGGGCGGGGTCGAGGGGTAAAAGTGATAGAGGATGCTGGGAGATAAATATAGATTGACGGACTCTTCTACGCTGAACCGGCGAGGCGGTTAGTCGTGTTTTGGTGCAGTTTAAACCAGTAATTGCTCGATAGATTGAGCTTCAGGAGGGATCAGCCTTATAGAAAAGATGGGATTAACTTAACGAGGTGATGCATCTGTTCCTGTGATTGTGTTTAAATGCCCTGACTCCCTTGTTTTAAAGAGGATAACGCAGCCACAGCAGCACACACACACACACACACACACACACAACAGTCGGATTCTGTGTAGTGAAATCTATAGATTATCGTAAAGTGGTAGAAACAATAAAAACATGGTGGAGCGGACGCTGGAATCAGAGCTTTAATCCGCCGGCTGAAACGGAGCTGAAACAAAGCACAGTTTGTTATCTTCGCTCAGGCAGGCGAAGTTGACTAACAACTCAAAAAGCCTGTTATGTAAAATGGGCTTTAGAGCACAACAAATGATGCGAGTCGTCTCTACATGTTGTAGTAAGTCTGTCTGTCTGTCTGTCTGTCTGTCTGTCTGTCTGTCTGTCTGTCTGTCTGTCTGTCTGTCTGTCTGTCTGTCTGTCTGTCTGTCTGTCTGTCTGTCTATGTGCCAGATGTGCTGGCTTTTCTTTTTTTTTTTTTTAACAGGACCCTGTTAAATCTTCTGCGTTTAATAATGCACTGTTCTCGTGGACCCCCCAGGGGACAAATATTAAAACTTAATTTTCTGCTTAATGTTTTGGTAATACACTCCCAATTCCCCGGAGCGAGAGGAGCCAAATTAAAAAGTAGGCTAGCACTTTTATTATATTACCTACTCACGGTTAGCTGTGGCGATAGCAATCTAGGCTACTGATGTCCGAGGGGCAGGTGGGTGCTGCACATATACACACACACACACACATAAGCACTTATTCAATATGAGAGGAAGTCTAATTATTCCACAAAACCTCTAATATATATGTAGATGGAGGAGATGATGTCTGTGTGCCTCACACTGCTTTTTAAGTGTGTGTGTGTGTGTGTCTCCGCAGACGTGCCAGACAGTGCTATGAGTGAAAGCACCGGAGGAAAAATACTCAGAAAAGGTCAGAGACAGGCGGAAAGCAGAAGGAAACAAATGAGAAAAGGTCACATTGTAAAAATAAATAACTAAATATATGGAGACGTGTTAAGATGCAGGTCATTTTTTGACTAAAATATTTATATTTTCATATATTAAAGGCTGCAACTAATGATTATTTTTAGTATTGGTGTCTTCTTTTGTTTAAACGAGTCAAAAATCCAATGATATTTAGTTTAAATTGACAAACCCTTACATCAGAAAAGCTGGAACCAGACAATATTTGAAATTTTAGCTTGAAAAATGATTGAAACTATTAAAAGATTATCATAACAGTTGCCAATTAATTGTCTATCCATCAACTAATCGGTTGATTTACTCATCATTTCAACTCAAGAAAAAGGAAAATGCTCAGCAAAGGGTCAAGAACGGGAAGAAAGTGGGGAGGAAATGGAGATCAAACAATATGTAATATGTAATTTCCGTAAGATTAATTTTTGGGGGATTCAAAACAATAGCAACACAAATAGCTGAGACTCTTTTACATGATATCTGTTAGTTATGTTCTTCACCTGTGATTAAAGGTTTATCTATGACTCAGACTAGATCAGAAGCCTTCTTGCATTTTTAATTATAATAAGAATATTTATAAATATGTAGAGAATAGGTTTCATTTTGAAAAGCCTAGATTTCCCTCTTAGGTTGAATAAAGTAAAGGTTCATTCTCTTCATTATGATTGAAATATGTCTCAAAAAGATAAGAAAACGGCTTATTTGTCAGTATTCAACGGCACAAAATAGCAACTATATGTATTTTTAGGGAATGTCAGGTAAAGGGATGCAGCTAATGATTCATTTCATTATTGATTAATCTGCAGATTATTTATCAATGAATAGATGAATCATTTAGTCTATAAAATGTCAGGAAGTAGTAAAAATCACAATTTTCTAAAGCCCAAGATGACACAGCTTGTCTAAATCACTTGTTTCATCTGGTTTACAGTCTGCAATTCAAATATATTCAGTTTACGCTCTAAAAAAGACACAAAAAGCAGCAAATTCTCACAAATTAGAAGCTGGAACTAATGAATATTAGGCATTTTTGCTTAAATAAGTCATCAATTATCAAAATAGTTGCTGATTGATTCATTGCTTCAGATCCAGTAGAGTGACACAAACAACCTGGACATTGCACGGTGTACTGTGTATTATGTACTGTGTACTCTGTATTGTGTACTGTACCTCCATGGCGAGCGCGGCGGTCTGCTGGTCGTAGTGGTTCAGTATGTTGGGCATGAAGGTGGAGTTGTAGGGCAGCCCCTGACACATGCGCAGGGTGATGGGCTCGCAGGTGAACATGCTGTGGCTCCCTGCAGCTGCATCCATGGGGATGGCGACACAAACGGTCAACATGGACACAGACAGCACCCAGAGGAGATCCATGGCTGGTCCGTAGAGGAGGAGAAGAGAGAAAGAAAAGACCTAGATGGAGGTGGGGGTTCTGGTTAGGAAGAGAGGTCAAACCCTGTTTTGCATCTGGCTCCGTCACCAGGAAGGAGAAATCTGGAGGTTTAAGGAGTGTTTAGGAGTGTCTGGTAGTCTGCGACCTTTCCTCCTCTTTACATCACAGAGAAACAGTCTGGCAACGTAATCCGACACGGCCATGGCTGAAGGCGGCTGCATCCATTGCCATGGGGGTTTTCAAATCGGCGGCTCACCAGACCTCCATCACCTGAAGGATGCTGTTGGTCCTTTAAGATGCTGCGCTGTGACCGAATGTCTCACACTCACTCGCTCACTCGCTCCTCCCCACCTCGACGGACAAGCAGTGATGCCTAGGACAAATATCTCTTCTTGACGGCCGCTGACGTAGATGATGCTCGGGCCTTGCAATCTGAAAAGAAGAAAAACACAAATTCAATTGGGTCAGCTTAGTATTCAGCAGGTTACTCAACATATATGGTTTATTTTAAAGATGGTAACACAGAAATTTGACTACATTACAAGGTGCATGTGGAAAATATCACAAAAGGCTGTTTAAAGAGGGTTGGTAATTGTTTTTCAGATACTATGGTGGATGGGTTTGTGTGGATAAGTGATTAAAAACTAACAATGAACAGCATTAAATCACTGTCAGGAGTGATAATTACATACACGGTGAATAAACAAAGCATTAAAAGGGTATAAATGTATTACTGTGAGGTATTTTACAGTGTTTTTGTGATAGCAGAAGTGACCTCATGGTGATTTAAGCTTTAATTTGGTGTAATTTAATGGTGAAACAGCAGCAGCTCAGACAATTACATGTAAATTGGTGCATTTTACATTGACGGTACACACCCATAACAAAACCAATAGCTTTCTAAAGCACTGACACGCACAAAAATACACAACACTTCAAGGTAAATGTGTCTATTTTTCAATGCATGTGTCATAAAAACCCGGTTAACATTTAAAAAAGGTTATTTTTAGTGGTATTAGTGAGGCTACCTGTGCGTCCTCCTCTCTGCCTCCTTGCATGAATGAATGGCTGCTGATGAAGTGAGAGTGTCTCCGGTATCTGACTCAGCTCTACACCGGCGACAATGTTGCATTAAAACCGGATAAAAAATGTCACAAGCACCGCAACGGAGACAAAAGATGAGGGTTAGTTCATCCTAACTGAGACTAACCCGTTGTTTTAAATGAAGACGAGCCGAGCCGAGCTGAGCCGAGCCGAGCCGGGGTTGGGCAAGCTTTAGCGCTGCACCCGCTGATGAGGAGCTTTCTCTCGGCTTCACATTAAAACACAAACCGGTTTAAATTTAAAGCAACTTTTTACCTGATAGTTGTGCCGAAAATTCACGTGTAGTAAAAAGCCGGAGCCTCTCCGTCTGCTCCTCGAGTTGGTAACAATGTCTGTCTGAATGTCCCTCCTCTCCTCTCCTCTCCTCCTGTCCTCCTCCTCCTCCTCCCTGCTGAGCGCACTGAGCGTCAAGCTGGAGCCAATTACAGAATGGCTTCCGTCTGAACTGTCAAAGTAAAAGCCTAATTTATTTATTCTTTTTTAAAAATGATTATTTGTGTTAGTTTTTCTTATATTTGTAGTATCACTATTACTAACTATAAACAATGTATGTATTTATTTATTTATTCTTAGATTTTCAGTATAACTTTTACTCACTCTCTATTTTTATTTATTTTATTATTTTATTTTTTCTGTTGTTCTCTTTTGGAAAAAGAATTGTATTGTTTATTTTAACTCTTATTATTACTTTAATGTATTTATTTTTTGTTAATATTTTTTTCCAAAATTTTAGTATCACTTTTATTATCCCTCTATTTTTATTTATTTATTTATTCATTGATTCATTTATTTTAAAAAAAATTCACTTTTGGAAAAAGTATTGTCCTGTCTAACTGTTTCCACCGTGATAATAATAATAATAATAATAATAAAAAATAATCATAATCATAATCATCATCATCACCATCACCATCACCATCATCATAATAATGTAAACATAGCCTAATAAAACAGATGTATTAATAAATAAATTAAAGTGCTGAGTATAAAAAAGAATATAAACACAAATAACAAAAATGTTGAATTATTGATAGAGCAAAAAAAACAAAAAAAGGCATACAGTAATGTTTCCATCGCTCACAGTATTACTTTGAAGGCCGGCTGTCCGTGTTTCCGGCTGTGTGTGTGTGTGTGTGTGTGTGTGTGTGTGTGTGTGTGTGTGTGTGTGTGTGTGTGTGTGTGTGTGTGTGTGTGTGTGTGCGTGTGTGTGTGTGTGTCTTTCTTCACTGCACGGCTTCTGTCTTCGATGCGCGCGACCGCCCATCCGTGCACGAGCAGGTTTTGAATGAGAAACTTTCTCTGACTGGTGGCAGTGAGGTTTGTTTTCTTTTCTTTTGTACTGCTCGCTGCAAAGTAGGCCGAAAGTCTGTCATTAGGTCCACATTAGCTGTTGTAATTCAATTGTATTATTGCAAAGAAAAACCTGCAATCCAAGTATAATTCACAAGAGCTGCAATACTACATGTACCAACAATAAAAATAATAGTAATAATGATGATGGTGGAAATAATTTGAATTTCGAATACATTCAAGTTACACATACTTAATGTACATGCAATATATACAGTATTTAATACATTTTAGCATTAATTTAAACATGTGCCAGGTTTGTGCATGTGGAACAGTGCTTCCCAAACATTTTCTTTAAGTGACCCCTATTCTATATCAAACTGCTGACCCCTGAGGCTGCATTACTACCCCCAGGGGCCCCTGAGCGCTGCAAGCTCATGCCCCCAAAATAACTTTTATTTTACTCCAATTGGCTAATGCTGTTGTTGGATGGAAATCTTTGGACATACTAGGTTTCCAACAGCGACCATAATTATCAACATCAAGAGAATGGGTCAATCCTAGTGTTTATCTGTGAAGCCTGACAGAGAAAAAAAAAAGATTGCCCATATGGTAGATCCAGCCATGCCAAACCCTGACAAACTCACATATGTTATGGATATTTCATATTATATCAAATACATAACAATAACAGTAAGGAATAACTGATAAACCGTACAATTAACAGTCATAGTAAACGCAATCATTGTAAGAAATTTGTGTAAAACCAACAATTTGGATGAAAATTGAGCAGAATATTTTCTGTGCAGTTTACTTAAGTAAACTTAAACTTTGGTAACCCATTGTGGGGGTTGTAATATATACAAGAGGGAACTAGTGATGTAGAAGATTACTGATCCAGTATGGTGTCCAAAAATATATTCCAAATGCTGCATTAATGGCCAGCTCTTAAAGTTTGGCACGTGTCCTCAAATACACTCTCTAATCTAAAAGCTGTGAAGCATATTTTGTGCACTATCTGCGTGTCAGAGGCAGATGGTGTCCTCTGCTGCATCAGGCCTTCTGCACTACATTTGTCATCATTAAAGCCAGTGATGCCTG
The DNA here is from genome assembly GCF_963691925.1 of Scomber scombrus. Taxonomy (NCBI): domain Eukaryota; kingdom Metazoa; phylum Chordata; class Actinopteri; order Scombriformes; family Scombridae; genus Scomber; species Scomber scombrus. Next base: position 7,404,157 of record NC_084986.1, read on the forward strand.
CACGCTCTGCACCACACTCTGTACACTGTGGTTTGTTTTGCAGCACTGCACCCCCTGTGTGTGACAGGCTGTGACAGGCTGTCCATGTAAGGAAAGCACATCCGCGGTTACTATAGAAACGAGTAAACTATGCACAGGACAGTGAGAAGGAGAAGAGAAGAAGAAGAAGACTTTGGTGTACAGACATAGAAGCCGTTGGAAGAATGCACACAGAAAGTGTGTTTATGAGTTGGATTTATTTCCTTCTGCCAGCAGATGAGAACTGATGGTGAGTTAAATACCAGAGGAGTGTGTTGTTCAGCTCTGAGCAACGAGGTACTGTTAGCTCATACAACCCTGCAGTGTTAAGCTTGTGTGGCAGGTTGGAGTTTTGACTTCAGTGTTATAAGTGTTTCCTAACTTGTTTGGACAAAATGGGGATAGTTTATTTTAGCAAACAGTTGACATTAATATAATAATAAGAGATATGGAAAATATTGAGAAGAGAGGCAGCCAAGATTATCATCTGGCATCACATCACATTAGATTAGTCTAGACCACATGCATTTCAAGTGTTATAAAAGCTGGTTGCGTAACATTAATAGTTTAGAAGAAGGCTAAGCACAAGCCTGTAAGTGAAAAATATCTGTGTGGAAATAGCACCTAACACGTGAATAACGTTACATTTTGTGTATTTTAGCACATCACCCATACCCAACTGTTCTGTCACCAGTTGAGCAGAAAGATGCCACTTGCACCGAGGTCATCTGTTAACTGTGCCAAGATGCAGACCAAACTGAGCGCCTGGACACCTCTGAACCACCCGCTGTCCAACAGCAAGGTCAGATCCAACAATTAGTAAAGGACAAGTTATGCAGTTTTTATTATATATACTGTAAATGCTCTTTGACTCACTTTAATATCACATTATACAGATACTGCCAACCTCGATTATTCAATGGAAAGTTTTCTCATTGTTTATCGGTTGTCAAACAAGAATGTTAGACCTTATCCGATGGATTTTGAAGTGGTTTTATGAACTTAAATGTTTTGGAAATTCTCTCATAGAGGAATATTTAGTAAATAAAAAAGTGGAGTTTAAAAGTTTTCATTAAGGCACAGATAAGTCATGGTTTATTTTGTGCTAGCATGACCAGAATTAAGCTTTTTGTACCCTTAAACACAAGAAAAAAATGAAGCCACAGACACAATCTGTCAAACGGTGACAGTAAATTTTACTGTGTTTATGAAATTAGGTTCTTAAAGAGATAACAACAAGTCATACTGTAAGACAGACCCAAAATGTCTCTTTTGGCACAAACATCTGGCAATATTTGATACCTCAGGACCTTTCTTTATAAAGTCGTCTTTGTTCTGTTCTCCTTCAGGTTTTCCAAGAGAGAAGGAGCCTTCTGGCAAAGTGGGTAAGTTGAGCTGAAAGCAGACAAGTAGAGATACAGTATATACAACACTCTGTGGAGTCCATTTCGCAACCAACTCAGTGCAACTGAGGCAGTATCATATTCTTTCATCTCCTCGTCAGTTTGACAGGTGGTCAGACAGCCAGAGGAGGGCGGTGCTGCAAGACTTTGTGCTGAGGTGTTCGATGGAGCAGCTCAGTTTCCTGAGCCTCAGTGTGAGCAGACGGCTCCCTCTGCAGGCCGCAGACTTCACCTGCCTGCTGCCCAGGGCCCTCTGCCTCTACCTCTTCTCCTTCCTTGACCCTCGCAGCCTCTGCCGCTGCGCACAGGTGCACAAACTGCCCGTAAACACATACAGTATCTACAGATCGGAGGCAAAACTGATTCAACTTTCAAGCCAAAATTCATTCAACATATCCTGTTGGTGTGTGTGAATATTATTTGTGTAATGTACGGTGTTATCCTCTGTGTGCAGGTGAGCTGGCACTGGAAGAGCATAGTGGAGCTGGACCAGCTGTGGATGCCTAAGTGTCTGAGGCTTGGCTGGTGCATTCACTTCTCCCCCACACCGTTTGAGCAGGGTGTCTGGAAGAGGCACTACATCCAGACTGTGCTAGAGCTTCGATTCAGCCCTCCGCAGGTCTGCAGATGTCATTTATCAAGTTGTGTCAGACTTAAAATGAACTAAAGCTTCAGTTTATTAGGTTCTCATGATTTGTTTTTCTTGAATATACAATGCTAGAAATAAAAAAAAGTAAATACTGCCTCATCCCAGCAGCAGTTTGTGGTCCCAGATGTGATAACAATCAGCAGTAGACATGAAGATCCATCAGAGGCAGTCTTCCTCGGGGAGGAGCGTCCAGTGACTGCCTCCCAGCAATGTGAAAGCGTCTCCGGGATGGGACTGAAAAAGGAGAAGCAACCGACTGTACCGACACCATGGAGAGACTCTGACAGGCATCCTAAAGACACACTACGCTTCAACTACCTCGACAACCTGGACCCGATTGAGTAAGCCCCTCAGAGCATAAGACTGCAGGCAACAGGGAAGGATGAACAGCATTCATGTGGCTCATTAGTGTCATTAGAAAATGTGAAAATGAAGGAAAAGATGTTCATTCATGATTCATATTCAGATGCAACACTCAGGCTTCAATCTATGTGGCCAAAGATATGTGGACACGTTTGTTCTGGGGCTGTATTTTAAAGTTTCAGTCTCAGTTAAGGGAAATCTTAAAGGAAATGTTCCACTTTCTTTTCAATTTGTCTTAAAATAACACTCACATGCTCATATGTACATTGAAACAGTTCTGGTTGTTGTCTATACTCGCCATGAACACATTCCTTCCCTGACATGATTTCAATCTAAAGAGATGGAGGAAAAATTCTGCAGCCTTTTGTTCTATGAAAAAATACTTTGCTAGGTTCATTCACTTAGCGCAAACCTTTATCTTATTAGTGCAACATGTTTCACTAAAAATACATTTGTTACTTTCGGGGATTCCCACTTGATTTGTCTAACCCAGACTGCCGAGGCCCTGCATGCATTTTTGCACAGAATGACGACTGTAGATGTTATCCCTGTTACTTAAACTGGAATTGTGGGACAAAGAAGTCTCTTAACAGCCAGCGTGGACAAGAAGAAGAGTTACAGCAACCAGAAATCTCCTCTTAATGTGCATATAGGTATTTGAGCATTTTTGAGAAAATGTGAACACCTCCTTTAATGCTAGTATGTGTCCTTTTCAACATGACAACATGCACAAAACCAGCTCCACACAGTAATGGTTTTCCCAGTTTGTTGTGGAAAGACTTGACCGCACTGCACAGACCCCTGACCTCAACCCTATCCATCATCTTTGGGATGAACTGGAACACTGACTGCGCCCCAGGTTTTACATGCCCCATCTCTCTAATGCTCTCATGGCTGAATGGTGGCAAATCCCTTCAGCTGGTTTCCAAAAATCCTGCAAAAAGCCTGAAAACAGAAGGGTGGAGGATGATCTAGCACTAGCAGCAGATTAATGCCCATGGTTGCAGAATGCACATTTGAGTGTAATGCTTTTAGACATACAGTATATTGTTATTAGATAATAAATTAAGATAATATGTTTTATTGCAGAGAAAGAATCAACATTTAGCTGTTTGGCCTTTAACTGGGGCTTATTGAGATGAAAGCTTTGCTGCAGCTAATGAATATACACTGTAACTGATTGAGATAAGTGATTAATGCATATGAATACTTTCAGAGATTAATGCAGATCCACCGAAATGTTCATCCTGTTGTTCCACCTGCTCGCTATTCCTCTGCAGGCAAACAAGGAGCAGAGCCACCACCTGCCGCACTAACACATCGAAGCCAGATGACGGGAGGGAGAAGAAAGCACTGTCTGAGGCGAATTACAAACTACGCAAAGCCAAATCGCTGGTAAACCATCACCGACCTCCATTCATCACCACCACCTTAACCCCCACCCTCCCTCCATCTCTCTATCTCTGTGGCTGCGACCTCCTCGTCTGAATCAAAGGGAGGTGATAAATGTCAAGGATTCTCTCTGGAGACTGTGCAACCAGCAGGCATCATGCATTATGGAGCAGCGTTTACACAGTAATACATGTTAATGATGAGCTGCTCAGAGAGTGAGGTGACAGGAGGGGGGAGGTGGGGGTGAAGGGGCGCAAATTATGCTGATGATTATGTTTGAGAAAGAGGGTGAGATAGAGGACACTGTGCCATTAAATATTCAGGCTTTGGTGGATTTATTTTACAAAAAAAAGAAAAGAAAGGGAAATCGACCTAAAATCCTCACGCTGGCTTCCAGTCACTCTGAGAATTAATTTCAAAATCTTGTTGCTTGTCTATAAATCACTTTGTGGCTCTGGGCCCAAAAACATCTCTCACATATTAACCTTCTCGGACATTTGTGGGGGGCTTATAACTGTCCCAAGAGTTAGAGCAAAACACAGACCTGGAATAACCTCCCAAAATGATATAAGACAAACCCTGATCGACCACTTTTAAGTGAAAGCTAAAAAACGTTGCTATTTTTTACCGCCTACTCTACCCTGTAATGGCTTAAAATCTCATCTTTTCAGCTTAGCTTCATTTTTATTGTTTCTGTTCAGCATCCCAAGAGAGCTGGCATGGACAAGTATAAGTTTTCAGAGCTTTTTACCCTGATTGGTGAACTTTATGAACCCTTTATGACTCTCATCCATCTGTGGATGGTGAGGTTTTCGGGCCAAAAGGAAAATCTATGATGCTCGTCTGGCTTTGACTGTGAGATTTAACGAAAATATCAGATCAAGAGTAGAATCAGAAAGGACAGGGGATAAAACTAAAATAACCCGTGTGCTCTTTTATCTTTATATTTCACTGGATTTGACCCGCAGTAGTTTTACTTTATATGATATTTTGTATCTCTGTATGTTCTTTTGAAATTTTACTTTACTTTTAATGTACTTTTTTTACTCTATAAAGCACCTTGATTCGCCTCAGTGTATGAAATGTGCTATATAGATAAAGCTGCCTTACCTTAGTGCCTGGATACAGTCACAACTGTAAGATTTAAGAAAACAAACAGTTTGTAACAGAGTTACTGTTGTGAAATGTAACATAATAGAGATTTATATTGAGTTATATATTTACAGTAGAGTTTACAGTAGATTATTTTATTATTTATGAATAATATTTATGTTTGGTTATCAGTGTAATCCGATTCACTGAGAACTTTTGTCTCTCACCTCTTTCAGATGTTCCTCAGCTCAAACTGCAGACCTAAGCATCCTCCTCCTGCACCTCCTCCTCCTCCTCTTCCTCAGTCTCGACCCCACTGGGCGTCTCACAGTCACGACTACCCCGTTGCCAAGGAGACCGCCAAGAGCCTGCTGCGGCTGGCCCAATGGAACGCCGGGATACGTCCGGGGCCGGTGAGGGCGGCGGTGCCCAGGCTGAGCGTGGAGGCACTCAGGGCGTCCCAGCGTTCACACAGGAGCGCTCCCAGTGAGTAAACACAGCTCCTTCATTCACTCCTCTGGGCTGAATATGATGTAAGCACACAGCAAGAAATGCATCGGGGACAAATTGGGGGGTTAAAAAAATGACTGATTCTGCAAGAAAGTCAGTTTTATGTGTTGTAACTAAGTCTTGAGTGGATGTAAATTATTGATTCAGAACATTTTAGTTTTGTTAAAGTAAAGTGGTAGAAATACAAAATACCTATGACTAAACTTCATGGTTTTTCTCTCACTACTGAATCTCCACTGGGTTGAATATTTCTGTTTGTTGTATGAGTCTTATTCAGTGGTGGAAGAAGTACTCAGATCCTTTACTTGACTAAATGTACCAATACATTAAAAATATTCTTTATATATAATATTACAAAGAATAGTCCTGCATGAAAAATCCTACTTAAGTAAAAGTGCATAAGTATTAGCAGCAAAATTTAAATATTAAGTAGTGCTTTGGTCCCTCTGACTGATATATTATTATATATGACATCATTATATTATTAATAGTGAAGCATCAGTGTGAGAGCAGCACGTTGTAGCTGCTGGAGATGGAGCTAGTTTACTATACTTTATATACAGTTAGATAGTTTAGTCCACTAAACTACCCTCTAAAAGGATCAGCAGATAAATGTGAGGGGTGGTGAGATGATTAATGGGAGAGGAAAGAAGAAAAAACAAAGTTCTGATACACAAATCTGTTTTGAGTTTTTGAACTTTTTTCTAATCTTTGATTTTTGGTGAAATATTGGATCATTTGAACATTTATTGAAATGAAACCATGTGAGAAGTTTGGGGAGAGAGAGAGAGAGGGGAAGGAGGAAAAACAATGTCAGGTTGCAAAGCATTCCTGCTGCTATCTTGTTATCTTATGGTTCATAGGTCACTATTTAATGGAGCTGTTAACAATTAATAGACATCTGAAATGTGACCCTGACTGCAAACTGCTTTTTGACAACAATCCAAAGGAAAAAATGCTGAATTGTTTCGATTCTTGAATTTTGACTACAATTATTTTTTATGGACTGACTATAAAAGACAGTTAGCCTGCCAAAGAAAAAAGAAAAGAAAAAAAAGAGCAGTCTTAAATATAATGTGATGACATGTGACAAACAGTAGCTACAAGTTGAAATGTGTTAATGATATCCATGTACATTAAAGGAGCTTCAATAATCTGTTTATTGGCAGAAGTGTTGCAACCATCTGCATCGTCACACTACCCAAAACCACTGCAGCTAATGTGAACCATTGGAGAACTTAAGATTGATCAGATTTCTCACATGTTAAATGGTTTTTATATAGTAATTTAAACCTTTTTTTTTTTGAAAAGTGACTAAATGCTAAATGGATATCACAATCAATCCCAGGTACGCCACTGTTTGAGCCTCAGCCCTGGACTGTATCTGCAGCACACTCACACAAGACGAGGAGTGAAGCATGTCGCCCTCTTCAGGAAGACATCAGAACAACAAGCTGAGCTCATGTCACATGTAGTGTTATATATGTTGCACATGTAATGCACTCTACAACTGGAATGAATGACAGCAATTACAAATAATTAATTTGACATTGTGAGAAAATAACTGCAGAAATTACTAAAGGTGTCAATCATTTCTAGCTTTAAAGTTCCCATTTTATAGAAAAATGTGTTTTGCATATTGTTACCCCACTTTTGATGTTTGAGCTCCACTGTGCAGAATGATGTTTGTTTTTTCACACCTGCTGAAAGTGGAACATTTCTGTCATAGAAAGTTTAAAGATGAATTCACAGAGCGCAAGCAGCACGTCTTTATTGCAGTTCCCAGTTTGCTAGGCTGAAGAGAAACTGTATGAAGTTCAGTGTCAGTATTTGTACTTAATGCCTCGTGTCATATTTATCCCATTTTCATCACCCTAACAGTTATCCTTTAATTTAATTAATTCACCATATTTCTAGGGAGTTTCTTTCAGTCTCTGCAGAGAATTAAAAGTTGAAAGCCGAATCCTTATCTGCCATTCCTCCCTGCACTTTCCCCGTCTGTCTCTGTCTAATGAGCAGTAAAATTACACTGACTGAGTCCCTCAGCTCACCTTTGATGGTGCCTGTTGGGAACATTATCACACAGGAAACAGAGAGACAAAAATGTACAATGTGCTAGTGCAGTTTAACATAATCTTCAGACAATGACATAAAAGTGTACGTTTCCATTTCAACTTAAATTTAAGTGAGACGTTTACCGACAAGCACGATACGGAGCCAATCGGGGTCAGGATATACGACAGACATAAGTGTGATGTGGAAACTTGAAACATCTTGTATCGAGCAGCTGCATTTCTGAAATAAGATATATTTGCATATTCATAGATGTTTGAATTTTTAAATTAGGGAGAAGGAAGATATGTCAATTTAAGGACTTTAAAGAGGTAATTGTTCTTCTTTGATCACATTATTGTTCTTATTACATGTCTCGAGGGGGTCTTTAAATACGATTTACATGTTATTTCTTGTTTTTTGAATCAATATCAGGTTATTTTTCTTTCAAGCTACATGTTAGTTGTGATTGACACACAGTATTGTAAACAAGAAAGCCAACAGAAACTTAGTCTGTATAAGAAATGTACCACCTTTATTATCCAATCCACACATCCCATTCAGTATGCAATACAAAGCCAAAAGCAATTTATATAAACAGTGAGTCCGAGCTCCAAAAATATTAAAACAATAATTGTCAGTTTAAGACAAAAAGAAAAAATGATTATTTTGTCTCAGTATTCAAAACAACATCTTGCATTCAACACACAGTAGCATATTTTGGGCAAAGAGAGGAAAGCTTTGTGTACATCAATCATGACAGAAGATGTGATGATTTCTTTAAAAAAAAAAACAAAAAAAAACAACCAACACTTCAGTCCGATATGAAATATCAGTATCATACGTACACCTCGCTTTTAAGTCTCATCCATGTTCATTTTTTTCACTCATTGCATATAAATCATCCAAAGTATGGCTCACACACACACACACACACACACACACACACACACAGACATATATATATTACTAAATACAAAATGAGGAACATTTAATGAATGGTAGATACCTAACATGTTAACTTTATGTTAATTAACTGAGTGAATACAGGGCAGGAGTGTGTATGGTTTAGTTTATATATGGCTTACAGAGGACATGAAGTGAAAGTGATTCTATGTTTTTAAGGTGGAACAAGAAAAATTGTCTTCACAGGAGGTTTCACAGATTTTTGTAGCATTTGTCAGCTTATTTAAAACGGGAATACTTTAAGGCAATGTTGTGCTCCACAAAACAGCCGCAGACATTTCCATATTCCACATGACGGCAGGAAGGTTTGAATGAGGTTGTTATGATAAAAGAAATATGTTGATGGTGAAATTGAAGCAGAGGGAAGGAATAAAAAGGTGATCTAGATGTTTATTAGTTGCATCCTTTAAATACACACTGTGTCTGATCTGCTTAAGAGATTAAAGAAAAAGTGAACCGCAATGATTTAACGTAATACAATGTACAACAGTCACTAATGATGAGATTGTCCAACCTTGAGTGTTTAGTCAGTAATACATTGTATATAATGATGCCTCTCTCCAGGTTACCATCAATGACAGTGATCATATAATACATGAGAGGTTGCTCAAGTCTTGAAAATCATTGGTCTTAATTCCACATTTCAATTTGAAGCAATTTTTTTGAGGCTACGAAATGATCCTGGGAGGTGAGTTTGATGTGAAGAAGACACCCAAACTGAGTTTACCGGGGCTGTAATGATTCAAACGTGGCTTTAATATAAAGACAAATCAAAATTCATATAAAACCTAGTCACATAATTAACCTTGAATAATTCACCTTGTCCGCCCACTGGAGAGAATGTGAATTATTCCTTTCATCAGTATGGAAATAGATCCATATGTTAAAATAAGGACTTAAATAAGAAAGTGGAAGAGATCCAAAAAAAGGGTTTTTACAAAAAATCTTGCTCTGTTAAGAATCACATATCATTTATTCAGAATTGAAGATATTTTTGGCCTTTCATTTTAGAGAAATGTTTATTACAAAAAAAACAAACCACACAGATTAAGAGAGAAGTCACTTAAAAACATGTCAAAAACTATGACAACAACTATCATTCAGAGCATGGCCACAAAAAAAACAATTCAATAAAACATTTGGTGGGTTCTGATTGGCTAATGTGATTCATTATCACAGCCTTTTTTTTCCAATTGTCCTTACCTCTCCATTAAAGCCAACTTTGACATACAGGATCTTACTGGATGTGCAAAGTAAGTTTTAAGTTCACAGTGGATTTATTTGAACAGGTATTGAACACCAGGCTGAAGATTGAGAAGAAAGGAAAAAAAAAAAAAGACAGCTGATGACTATAAAAAAAAATAAACACCCAAATGCTCTCAGCAATACATCAAACCAGTCAATCCCTTTCAATATTTAGCCCTTCACTGCAACAGAAACGTCCCATCATACATTGACTGATCTTACATTGTCATAAAATCTCATTCTATGTGCACCAAGTGATAAAACAGCATGACACCGCTTCACTTCTTCGTCTTTTTTTTAATATTATATATATATGTATGTTGATTTTCTTGAAATGTGTCGCCGTGATATAAACCAGAACTTGTTAAAAAAATGTTTCAAAAAAAAAAAAAAAAAAGATTTATTTTGCGTCAAAGAATCTGGTTGAATTTGGCTAAAAACCTCAATTTTTTTATAAAAAAAAAAAAAAAAAACTGGTTTCATTGACAAATAAAAGATTGAAAAGATTAGTTAAAAGCTTACAGACATATTTATGCTGCCTTGAGTGGATTTTCAAGTGCTGCTTGCAGAAAACTCTGTTACATAAGGCTGATAGGTATCCATCATTTGTGCTTCAACAGCTGTTAACAGTAGAGGTTTTTTTTTGCAAAGTAGAAGGTACATGTTCTGCAGGTTTCAATAACTTGGAGGGAATGACTATGCAAATACACACGAGTATTAACATCGAGTCTTTTTAAATAATGTAAACATATACATCTTATTTGAGGTCAGAGCAGTGATCCTCTTCATATCTATTTATAATTTTTTTTAACTTTAAAAAAAAAAAAAAAAAAAAAAAAAAGAACAAACATTACTGGAGCATCGTCCGGATGTTTTTCGGAGTGGACTCGTCATTCAGGTGTTTTGTGGTAAATCTGAAGAGACAGAAAAAAGCGACAAATGTTAAACATTTGTGTCAATATTCAGTATCTTTCAATTTGATTCCCTTCATGTCAAATTTCTTCTTTTTAAAATTTTTTTTTTTTTTTTTTTTTTACACAAGCTTCAACATTTCCCCTTCTGATTTATCCTGCTCTCATCCGTGTTGGAACACTCCACGACACTAAACCAAGGCTGATGACACTTAAATGAAATAACCTACTTGAGGGCGTTCAGCAGGCCTTCTACGTTGTCCGCCGGCTGGTCCTTCAGGACTTTTATGCAGCCTTTCATCTGAGAGGAAATGAACAGAGAAAGAGAGCTGCACCATAAAACAGATCCACCATCCTGAGTGCCGCTGTTACATTATTTGCGGAGCCTAAATCATGTACACATTTATGTTTGTGTGTTTGTGTGTGTGTGTGTGTGTGTGTCTTACGTCTATCTTGGAGGACTTGTTGAAGGCGCCGTTCGGATGGACGTGGTCATAAAGAATGATGACCCCGACCATCACCCTCATGCAAAACAAGAGCGTGTCTTCACTGCTGAAACGACTTGAATATTCCCTGAAAACACAGAGAGAGAAAGAAAGAGAGAGGGGGGGGGGGGTTAATAAAAGTGAGGAAAAATTGGATTAGAAAAAAAATCAATCAACAATCATAAAATGTTGCCAAATGAAATGTGCCTAAAAATGGATGAAGTCTTTTTTTATGATGGTGCATTATTTGTTGTACAGCTGGATTAATATACATGTATGCATTATGCAAATGATTGTAAGTCTATGTAATGTCCCTAAAAGTGACTGTGTGTGCGTGCGTGTTTGATTATGTAGAAAAACCCACACCAAGCCCTGGCAGCACATCACCCCCATCCTCAAGAAACTCCACTGGCTGCCAATCAAACAACGCATCAGCTACAAAATCCTCCTCCTCACCTACAAATCACTTCACTCACTGGCACCCAAGTACATCACCGACCTCCTCCACCCGTACACCCAGTCACGGTCCCTGCGCTCCACCAGCAAGGACTTACTCTCCACTCCCCGCACCAGACTCAAAACCTTTGGTGACAGGGCTTTCTGTGCAATTGCCCCTACCCTTTGGAACACCCTGCCCCCTCCTATCCGTTCCGCTACTTCTCTGTCACAGTTCCAAAAGCACCTCAAAACACACCTCTTCTCTCTTGCCTACCCTCCCTAAACCCCCACCCTGCCCTTACCCCCCTACTCCCACTCTTGTAAAGAGACCTTGGGTACCTTGAAAGGCGCTATATAAATCTAAGTTATTATTATTATTATTAAAACATAACTCACGGTGTCTCCAGCATGACTTTACAGACGCTGGCCATGGTGCTGAGACAGTCCGTCGTGTTCTCCAGTGGAAGAGTCTTGTTCTAAAAAAGACACAAAAAAACACACATGACAGACATTGACTATTATTGTACTAAAAAAAACATGCTGACGTGCTTTCCTTGATTAACCACAGAGTGTTTATCATTTTGAAAGACGTTTTTACATCTGTATTTGTTCCTGTGAAATGTGTAAAACCTACAACTGCGTAACAAACTGACTGTGTTAACATCAGCGTTCTCACCTCTGTCACAAAGTTTGTGGTTGCGTTGCTGAGTGTTTTCAGCATGGGCGTGGCCTCGGCGTAGAACAGAGACATCCTGTTGGCCATCTCGTTGTTGACTTCGTTCTCAATATCCAACTGTCAGCGTAGACACAAACAACTCACATTAACTGGCAGCGTCAGCGTAGAAGAGTTCAAGTAACATTTTTAACTGAGTGGATGTTGTTAACTGTATTGGTCTTATAAAACCAAAGATTAGGGTTCCCACTCTTTTCTTGAAATCATTTTCCAGGACATTTTCAGCTGCTACAGAATGACATATAAGTTATCAAGCCATACACTAATACTTTCCCCCGTGCCCCGTCCCATGCTTTAGAGAGGTGTCATTTTCTACAGTTGTACCTTGCATTTTGTACATTTACCCAGATTGCTTCTATTTGTTCCTCTCCCGCCCCCAAAAGTCTGATTTAAAAGATGTGCAGTCTATGGCTATAACTTCTATGAAATAATCTTTTCCAAGCTTACAAATTATGACAAATATGTGACATTAATAAAACACATCAAAACCACAGTGAACACAGCCGTCCTCTTTTGTATAATTAGACTGGGAGAGTCAGATATAAATATGTGGATTTTTTCCCCTCACTGCCAGATATGTAGATCTGAATTAATACATTTTCATTTATCTGGACGACTCACATTCATGTTGTTTATCCTGTTTCGACTGATGGTTCTTCTATAGTAGCTGAAGTCGTTCTGGATGGCAGGAATTCTCATCTGACGGTAAAATAAGAAAACAAGTCATTTATCCACCGCTGTTGAAGAAACATGTTATTTCATTTCAAGTGCACCTTGACAGTACGAGGCACCGAGTAAAGTAATGAGTGACTGAGTGTTTGAGACCTTGAGCTCATCAAAGCGTAGAGTGAAGTGGAGGATTTCAGCGAACTGTTTGGCCAGAGCCTGCTCCTTCTCCAGGTGCTGAGTGGGTGTGCAGGGTGGACATGTCAGGCACTCCAACAAACTCTTCAGAGCCTCCTCTGCACACAGACACATACAAACAATACAGGTCAGGTACTAATTTAAAATGTATCTAGTTACATATAATTTATTCTTATAGGCCTACATAATAAACAACCATGTGACTTTCTTTCTTAAATACAGCCTCCTATGAGAAATATCATTCATCTCTACGCTCAGTTATTGTACTTTCATTAAAATCAAGCGCACCTGAAAAGCAGTTGCCCCACATTTAAGTGTTTTAATAGCTACATGGGCCTCATATTTACCTGTAAGACTCTTAACACTGACTTTTAATGCTGTTGTTTATCACCTGTGATGTAAGTACAGCAGATTTCCATACAGTTCAGAGAAATATAAAGTGTGAATCCAAGTGTTTGTTCGGTAATAAAATAAAATCATCTCTCCTGCCCGGCTGCTGACAGCGCTGTAAGCTGAAGAGACGACCACACTTGGAGGATGGAGGAGGAGATGGTAGAGATGCTGCTACACGTCTGTTTAAACAGTAGTTTAGCTGACTTAGCTTTGTGTGTTGAATTCAGCAAAGAGCTCAGAGCAGGAAAAAACTTGAATACATAGAAAACTTTCAACTTTAATTTATAATTGTCGTGTGCATCTCTTAGTCATGCGTTTGTTGTGTGTAAGGAGAGCAGCAAAGTAAGAATTTCATTGCATTGTCTGAACCTTCGTGTTTTTACTATACATATGATATGACAATAACATTCTTGAATCTTGAATTATGTATTTAGGTCATTTAGAGACCAGAATCTGTAAAAGTTTACAGCCTGTCATGCTGTCATCCTGCTTTAATCAGTGAATAATGACGTGGCTAAAATAAAACCCCACAACAATGACTCAAAGTCGACTCAGTGACTTCTCGGCTGTTGCATTGACTCATCTTTTTCGGGGGAAGCCCTACTGTAAACGACCAAATGTTCCAGTCATGTGACAGGATTTCCAAGACTTACACAGATTTCATGATATAAATTGAACATCCTCTATAAATGGAATTAGGGAAAGCTAAGTACTATTTATAGTTACAGCTTGAACCTTAACATTCATTTTACTTCTGCATGTGAGGTACAATTTCTCCTAAATGATCTTCGTGCCACTAAAAATATAAAAATTCAACATGAAAACAAAGCATTTTTATTCTACACTGCTACGTTGCCATACCTAGTCTGAGAGAGAAACTGTAGAACTTCTTGAGTTTGATGACGAGCGGGCAGACAGAGTTCCAGGCTCGCTCTTGCAGCATGTGGTCGCTGGGGTTTTGAATCGCCTGAAAAGAAACAAAAACAGCAGAGCCGCATCAGAAAACAACCACGATGAAGGCCGTCACGATCAACTAGCAAGTGCACCACAAACTATTCTGGTTTGTTATGTCTTTCAAGTGCAACATCATGTTAGTTTACCTTTTCTTTTCTCCTCTAAACCGCACAGATTGCAGCTGATTGTACATGCAGAAACTTGTATATTGTTTAGTGGATTTGTGTCAGTGTTTCTTACATCTCTGATCTCCTGGCCGGCTCCTTTATACGCCTGCAGGCCCGACAGGATATTCTCAGAGTCCTGCAGGACTGAGTTCACCTGGTTCCACACCTCACGCTCTCCGTCTGTTGGCTGTGCATCTAACGCACAAACACACAAGGACGATATTTAGCTAAGCTGTGAGATAACAGTCAATATCAATACAAACACATCTGAAAACTGTTAATTTTTTGTCTTTTCACATCAAGAATCTATTTTGCAAATGATTCATAGACAAAGATTCAAGTGTAGCAGATTTGACTGCATTTATCTTTAATCTTCTAGTCTAAGTTTTAAACTGCGACTTGATGTGAAACGGCTTTAATTAAAATAAATGACATTTTTTAATCACCACCATGAAACACTCACTAGGGGAACAAGCGCGTGTGTGCTGAATGTTTTTGTGACTAAAAAAATGACTCAAAAGTTTGTCCATTTCCATTTTGAACTCTTTATTTAAAAAAAGATGAGTACAAAAACATTCAGCGTAATTAAATGTGTGTGGGTCAAAGCTTTATTTGAAGCATTATTTCACTTGTAGCAACCATTTTTAGCTTTCAAGTGCATATCGTGTTTCAACTTGTGAGTCCCTCAACAGTCAGCCACCAAAATGTACCGCCTCGGGCATCTAGAGCGATGCCGGAATTTGAAATGCAAAGTTTGAACGTTACACATCTGCTAAAGCTTATCAGAAGTGCACCGATAAGAATAGACACACTGTCTACTCAAATACTAAATGCATTCAAAGCAGCAATATTTGAAGGCTGACTGTAAAAGAGCTAGTGTGGAGGTAATATATGCTGAAAACTGTAAATGTTCTGCTACAGTGAAACATTTTGGATTGGGTTAACAGGGAGCTACAGTAAAACCTGCTTTATGGGTTTATAAGAGAAAAAAAAAAGTTTTCAAAGTCTAAAACCATAACAGTTGAAGCCTTTTGTTTTATAAGAATGATTTCATGCTTTCTATGTATTCATTGGACTTCTACTGCACTCTAACCATGCCTGCAACTTAGAGACATGCTGACTGTTTTGTTTTGCATTTCCTGCCCGGTTACAGCGAGAAAATACTGAATCCGCCTCGATAAGGAGAGGCCATGAATCTTCCATAAAGCTCGGCTCGCTTCGGCGTTCAGGAAATATTTTATTACGCAAGCTCTAAAATACAATAAATAACCATAAGCTTTGTGTGCAGACAACTTCTCAGATAACGAGCTTTGGCTATCGTGACCGCAGAGAGTCTACAAAACTCGACAAGACTTTATAACTCTACAAGCGGCTCTAAATATAGAGCATCACTGACATTAAAAACAACGCTGTGTGACTGGGGCCTGTTTTGCATTTCAAAACCCCTTCAACTCCCATCATTTCCTCTTTGCTGAATAAACAAAGCCTGAGGTTGGCTATATTGTGAGAGCTGCTGAAATGCCACTGTGGAGGCGTATTGTGTTTCTTTTTCTGTGGGAGGTTTTTAGGAAAAAAAGATGGACAAAGCAGATTTATTTGCTGTGTTAAAAATTTAAATAATTTGTCTGTTTTATGTAAACATTAGGAAGCAGAGCAGTAATTTAGTTGATTTAAATTAATTTAATATCTATTCAAGGAGTATGATGATGAATGTGGACAAAGGTTTTCTATTTTAAATCATGATAAAAACTAATACTGACAATATAATGAAATCACAAGTTTAACTATAGAAATTATTATGCAGGAAGAATAAACAAACATGCGACTTGATCAATAATGCGTTAGTGCACACATTATTCCACATGTGAGAAATGTTGTGGTTGATACTAATTAGCACACAGTGAGGAGGATTCATGCAGATGAGTTAGTGAAAGCAGACAGCAAAAGGTCAAGGGGTCAGCTCTATTTTTAATCTGCTTGGCGTGGACTGAATGGATTTTGACATCAATCATGAATTATAATAAACAAGCCTTCAGAGGAGGTGTTAGAAATTCAAAATAGGAGGGAGGTTGAATAGTTGAATAGGCTGACCCCTGACCAGTCAGAGCAACTAAAGAGAGGTTAGAGGAAAAATGAATTTGGGATTTGGAGGTGGGGAAGGTGGGGAGGGAGTGAAGGAGGGGTGGAGAGGAGGAGGTGGGGTGTTGGCCGAGCAGGAAGACAGGCATAAGCTGTGCTCACTTTCAAAGTCAAGGAAAAAGTTTGGCCCCTGTTCAAGCTCTGTGCAAGTGAGCACTTTTAACAGATTCCCCATTTGGTTTCTGCAAGAGAGAAAATAAAGAAGGGAAGAGAGAAAAAGAAAGTGAGACAATGATAGCGAGAGAGAGAGAAAGAGGGGAAGAAAAGTATGTGTGATGTTAAAAAAAAGTCATCATTAAAAAGGTATTTGTACAGAGACAGGAGAAATAGCAGCAGATCGGAGCTGAAGGAGCAGAAGTTTTTCATGACCGGAAAGGAAGAAGAAAGGACGGTGAGATAAAAAAGCCGAGAAAATAAAAAGAAGAGGAGCATAAGCGGACTCCTTCACGGCTTCATCATCGAGAGCAGAGACCTGCTGATAGAAAGGAAACAGCTGAGCGGGTTCCACCTTCATCCCCCCCTCCCCTCCCCTCCCCACATCTTTCTCTCTCTCTCTCCATCTCGTCTTTCTTTGTTCCGCTTCCTCTGCCAGACTTACTTTCAAAGTCCAGGAAAAAGTGTGGATAGTTCTCTATTTCCCTTGTTAGGACTTTTAGCAGGTTACCCATTCCAGCAAACCTGATGGTCAAAATACAGTGGTTAAAAAAATAAGAAAAGACAGAAAAAAAGACATCAATATAAACATTTCTGTACAGAAAATACAAGGATGATGTTGTTTACTTGTGTATGTGACATAAGAGTCAGTGACAAATAAAGGTTAGCAAGATGAGCAATTCAAAAATATCTTCAAAAATGGTCTTAAAAGCAGCATCAAGTTTGTTAAAATGTACATTTTGGTTTTTTAAATGTCATTTGATATCACATTCGCACCATTTTCTTTTAAAGACTGAATGCTCCAGAAAATGTCAAATGGTGTAACCACAAAAGAATGATAATTCAAGTGTACTTAGACGGATAATTAGTTGAAATGGTTCCTGATTTACATGATTCTCCAGATTCAATTTAATATTTAGAACAATTGTATTCCATTACCTTTATTTAATATAAAAAAAGTTATAATCTAAGATCATAAACTAGTTGATATGGTGTTTTATTGAGTATAGTGTTTTTAGGCAAGTATATTATTTTTGTACAAAGTTTTTATGGTTACACCACTTAGACATTTTTTCAAAATGGATTAAAAGCAGACATTTGATGCTGGGTCCACAAAAAAAGAATGTGTGCAAGTTATTCATACGTTTCTTCTCACATTTTAACACCTTTAAATATGACTGAACCACATGGACACGAAAAAAGGTTATTGTCATAACTTAAAGCAAAGTTAGAAACGTCTTTAATCAACCAAATATGACTCAACTACTCAACAGAGGTTGTTTCCATTTGTTCTGACAATAAATGTATAAACGTACAAATGGATTAGTTAATATTGCAGCCATGTCTAGTGTAGCTGTTCTGGATGTTAATGCAGTGTGTGCAGCAAAGGAAACTGCAAGTCAAATGATTAAACCGGCACTATATTTGTCACGAGGTCACGGGGTCATGGTTTGCCAACTGCATCAAAAAAAAAATACAACGCAGCTGAAATGTGTGATTTTTTTTTAGAGAAATTTAAAATAGGACTCAAAGACACACTCTTTTAGTTGCAGGGAAATTTAGTCTTGGCTGTAAATATCAGCAGGTACTCTGGAGTGAGATGATTTACTGCAACGTACTTGAGCTGTGACCTCGTCTAAACACTGGAATGTGGTCAGGAGGCTCATAATGTGTGTTTATACTGCACAAAAAATAAAAGTAAAATGTCAAGGTGCAGGTCAGTGTAGAGCTTTCAGTGGGACAATGTTTTTCTTTAACCTGTGACATCTTAAATAAACCAATAATCTCTTTAAAAAGTGATGAAAATGAAGGTAAAACAAACATTTGTGTGCATTTATCAGCAATGAAAACCATCTTATTTAAAATGTATATACTGAAAATGAGATTCCCTTCTTTTCTTTGCACATTGTACACGGGAGTGTGTATATTGTGTGTGTTTCATGGTCAGTAGAAAAGGCTGAGAAAGCAAAATATCCTTCCACCCTTTTTTTTGTTCTTTTTTGCTCCTTGCCTTTCTTCTTTAAAAACGTGGCCAAACACAAGGCATGTAGACTTTAAATAGCAGCTTCACTCTATAAAAGATTTTTATTGGAGGCAAAAGGCAGAAGGTAGGTAGCAATTTCCAGGGAAGAGTCTACCTCCCTCAGCCGTGGAGGGTGGTCACAAACTCTGTAATCACAGCAGGCCTGAAACTTACAGTAGCATAACATGAGGCCACGATTAAGTTAAAAACAGAGGAACTGTGGAGTAGAGTAACAACAGCTAAGGCTTAAAAGGACTCCAGAGAGAGGACATTCATGTAGAGTGGAGGGAACGAAAGCTGTCATCTAAATGTTGTCTGTAATAATAAAATAACACAGCTGCATTATAAAAACATCGGATTTTTAAGAGTCAGTTTATATAGGACACGTAGCTGCACATTTATAAAAAAACGCCTTCATACTGTACTGTGAAAGTTTAAGAGCACACAGTCTTTTTTTCACACACACAGTTCCAAGTTTCCTCCCCGACTTAAGTCATGGTGTGAAGTGACAACAAAAGAGACACTGTGCTGCAGTGTGCACATGATAATCACACTGCATTTCTCTGCACAGCCTCCAGCGAGCTGTTGACTATTTTCAATCATGCTATTCATTCCTCATCTTGGGCTCATCCTCGTACATTCCTCCATAAGTGACAATCTGGTTTAAAAACAGCCTCCCTGCTGCCCGCCGCTACTGTAACATCATTGATTCTGGAGGAAATTAGAAAGCTTATAATGTGTCTGATTATCATGCAGATTTCATGCATCCACGATAAAAAAAAAAGAAAGACAGAAAAAAAAGCTGATTAAATACCGAGGTTTGACCAGCAGGGGGCAGTGCTGGTTTATGTTGCATATAACAGGGGACTGGAGTTGTATTGAAATGGTGTCATGTTGGTACATGTGCTGCAGTAATCTACAGCCAGATTTTTCCAGACAAACCCTAACCTGCGGCTAAAACAAGTTCCTCAACAGTCTCAGTCGCCTTAATCTCCAGCCAAACGCTGCTTATACTACCCTCAGGTCCCAGTTACACATGTACCAGTTCAACGACAGGCAACAGTTTGTCACAAATTCAAGGACTTCTCAGCAACATCTAAAAAAGGGGGGAGACTAAAGAGCATGTGATGATAAAGAGGTCTGATTAAAATAAAAACCAGTAAAACAGCATTCATGATAGTAAAATGTGTCCCAAAAACAACTTCGAGAGTGATCCTTAAAAGGAAAATCTCTCATAGTTTCATTTATCATTTCCTACACCACACCCGGATCACGTTTAACAACCCCAGGAGAACTAATTTATGGTTTTGAGTCATACGTGTGTGTGTGTGTGTGTGTGTGTGTGTGTGCTTACATAGCTTGCGAGCCAACTGGTTTGTGAACACTGGGGAGTGTCAATGATTGCAGTGATGTCATACTCAATGTAGCTGCATTGCTCTCTGGTCATGTTAAGGCTACTGTTCATGAAGACAGCGGTAATTCAGAGCGACGCTTTGACCACCCGAGACCAAAAACACCCTTGACATCTGTCTCCAGATGTGGTAGATCGAGTAGGCGATCCAAAAAAGAAGAAGATATTTCTGACTTCTTCATGGACAAAATGAAAGATGCATTGAAAATAAGGGGGAAAACAAATGCAAATATCACAAAAACAGTGTTTCTAGTAAAGCTGAGAGGTCTAAGTTAGTTTAGCAGAAACAAAAGACTCAGCAGTGTAGAAACTTGACTCCCTAGCAGTCTGACCAGAATTCATACGTTTGTGAGTTCGTAAGGAAAACATGCCAATGCGTATGCTAATTCAAGCCTGCAATAATATCCTGTGGCAGTTAACTGGCAGTCAAGTGTGCGCTTTATTTCCCCTCTGAGGTAAACAAACCAGCTCCAGCAGCCTTCTCTACTTCTATTTCTCGTCTCTCATCGAAGCCAAGATGGAAATGAAACAAATAGGCCAGGCCTCCACCCCAAACAAGCTGGAGATATATAACGTACACTCAGAGGAGGAGTGACGTCATGAGAACAGCTTTTTCTGTTCCTGTACGAAATAACTAAATCTGTCAGTCTCTTTATGCTAATTGGTGAAAGAAACCTCTATAATACATAACGTTTCTTGTGTGGACCTTAAAACCGACACAGTGGCGCAGGTGTGACTAATAACATTAACGACTGCTCTGTTTCCATTAAGAGTCCCAGTCGGCCGTAACACCTGAATTCAGTGCAGTTGTTATTAAGTAATATAATAGATTACACCTGTTTTTCGTGAACAATAAAAGAACAAGGCTCCTGTGAAATGAGATCTCTATTTGGTTGTTTCAAAGAGTCTAACTTCATCCCTATCTTACAAAAATCTTCCTAAATGTGTTAAATATTCCACTTAAACTCTAACATGAGTTGTCATGTTCAGTCCATCTCTCATATCCCGCTCCTAAATGTTTTATTTATACTCCTGGGAAAACATCAGATGGTTTATCAGGCTCAACACATAGTAATTGAAGTAGTTTCAAAAGCACAGGTCACGAGAAGGGAACCTTGTTTCATTTAATGCTATTATCAGCCTTCAATCAGTGACTGAAAACAAAAACAAAAAAGAAAAAAAGAGTGAGAGAACAAGAGCGGCCTGAGAAAATGACTAAGCAAGAGAGCGTGTGGACTGACCTGAAACTTAACTTAATTTGCTACTTATGTAATTCAGCGGTTTAACAGCGCTGTGCAGAGAGCTGCGGCTGCAGACTCAAGTCTCCGAATGGTATCTACCAAAAAAAGAACCTGTGACAAGTTCTGCATGAATCAAACACAAGACCTGCTGCTGAAAATGCGTTTAGCCCCACACCCAATTAACACGTTCACCCGAAATGACTTGAAATAAACTCACCACTTTAGCATCTATTTAGTTTTCAGTCTTAATAGACAGGGAAGGGAAAAACTACTCTGGGAATTTTCTTGTCTGCTCGGTTCCTCTTTCAAAACCACTTATCTATATGGCCTGGACTCAAAGTGTGGAAACTTTGACTTTTTCCCCTTTCAAGTAGTATCAACCACCAGCTGACATGGGTTCAATTAAAGAGGAATTGCACATATATTATACCACTTTTTTTGGGTGAAAAACACACTGAGGGTGCAACTAAAAAACATTGAAGAATTACGTCATTGAAAAAAAAAAGACGACCTTTCCCTTTATGTCGCCCTTTACGAGAAGTCCTGATGAGAAAAGTCTGAAACAGGAACTAGTAATCCAACTTTTAACATGCAAAACAAAGTTGAAGTTATTACCGTGTCAGTCAACTTGTCAGACTTGATCAATGACCCGCCTTTGCCACTACATTCGTACGGTGCCACAAATTAGTCTCGGTGACAAGAAACTGACAGTGAGCCCCCGCTGTCCTCTCTTAACCTCAATTTTAAAACGTTCCTCTTAGCTTCAAAAACAAATGTGCTCGTGAAGTCGTGCTGCAGTCTCAAGGCTATTTGAGCTTTATAATTAAAGCAAGCAGCAAAAGCTTTAAAATGCATAGAGCGCCACATCGAGTGCCACGTTTAAAATGCCTTCTTGTGCCGTCTGGAAGTTTGAAACAACCTCTGTTGAGAGAGAAATCATGCTGGGAGCTGACAGACATACCTAAAGGTCATGACGTCTTATTACAAAGTTTATAATTGGTCTTTTATGTGAAGAGTCATGAACATCTAACGTGAATGTTTGTGTCATTAACCAACAACGGTGACAGAGAAGTGTTCAAATACCAGAATTTCTTGATAAAGAACATTTTTCTTTGCAGAAGACAAACCCCAACCAAAAAATTGTGCAACATTTAAGCAAAAACACACTTTATTATCTTTTCTGCAGTGGGAGAAGCAGCTCTAAACATGCACATGCTAAACAACTGTTGTGCTCATTGTGCATCTTGACATGTGTAGGCTACAGCTCTTCTCACTAGATACAAAAAATGCTTTGTACCAAGAGAGTTTAATCCCATCATTGAAGTCCTCATAAAAAGCCTGTAAAAAGTCACAGAAGTATGTTTAACTTGTAACTAGCACTAGTTTTATTTAAAAGTATTATAACTGCTTCAGGTGGAAGTCGTCATATTAAACTTTTAACTGTATGACTTGGATAACTTTGGAGTACCTTATGTGGGAAGATCCCTGAAATATACCAGCTTGTATTTCCCTTTTAGAGGCCTGAGGACAAGAAGTTTAACGGCCTCTGAGGGAGAAAGTTTTGCGCTTAATATGACAAGTGCAGGCTAATCCCCGCTGTAATCATCTACACTGCTGCATTGTTGCTGGGCTGATGTGCTTACAGTGCAGTCTAACCACTGAAACATGAATGTACTAGCCCGGAAACATGTTCAGCTCTGTGTGTGTGTGTGTGTGTGTGTGTGTGTGTGTGTGTGTGTGTGTGTGTGTGTGTGTGTGTGTGTGTGTGTGTGACTGTCTTATTCACCTTCTCTGGTGGAGGACCTCAGGTTGCTGTCTATATCATCCGATTTCTTTTTGTCTCTGAAAGAAGAAAGAAAAAATCATTCATGTTAAAACCAGTAAAGATTGAGAGGAGTTAGTGCTGGGGGAAAAAAACTTGTGTGTGTGGGGGGGTGGGACACACACACACACACACACCAAACTTAAGATCAGTTGATTGGGGACAATCCGTGCAACTGAGGGCAAAAACGGTGTCCCCCAGTTAGTGAAACAGTGTTTTGGGTCAGTGTTTATGGTTAGGGTGAGGGTAAATCTCCAGGAAATGAATGTAAGTCTAGGTAAATACCCTAAAAGGGACTTCTGTAAACCTGTGTGTATATGTGTGTGTCTACAGCCACGTACATATGCAACACACACACACACACACACATATATATACATCTGCAAGTCAGGATAGGTACAGCATCTGATGTCCGTGTTAACCAACTTCCCCTTTCCTCCAGACACACAAGCAGTATTCACATAACAAATGCACCACAGAAGACACCACTGAATTATTCAAAACTGAAATCTACACCCTTGTCTGTTATGTCCAAAAGAAAGCTGATTAAGCTTCTTGTCTGTTGCATGTTCGGTCGAGTATTAAATATCCTGTGACAAGCGGCAGCTGCTAACGGTCACCGGGATGCAACGCGACTCCCTCCAGAGTGAGAACAGAAAACAGATAATTGCTTGCCTTTGCTCATATTCGGTCAAAAACCTTCACCTTGAAAAAAACCCCCATTTACTTTCTTGTTAAGGCGACTCTTTATACGTAGCAGACTTTCAACACAAGTGCTTAAAGTCAAATTTGAAACCATAAAAAGGATGTGAAACTCATCATTCATAACAGTTGTACAGTACCCTTTTTTACAAAATGTGTATTACTTCTATTCATTTTGTGTCCTTTCATTTTCTAATGGATACTTTCCCCCACTCAAAATAGCAGCTTACTTAAATTTTAAGTCAAACTCATGCTGCAAACTCACATTCATTCGCTTATTTCACAATTAAAATAATACTTTTCGAAAAGCTGCTCTAAGTCTTTAAGAGTCCTGCTCGCTTTCATTCTGGCGATTTAACCCTTTCATGCATGAATTATGATAAACTCAGTCAGGATTTTTAATTCTCTTCATGCATGAAAAGAAATATTTGAAATTCAATTATTTTATCAAATTACATTATAATGACATAAATCATCTGATTTATAACCAAACATGTTACTGCAGATGAAGTTGTAGTGTACAGGATGACACACTTGTGTCCACTGTGGTGGCTGAAGTGCAACTATTCCATTAAAATCCATCATCAGGCATATATAAAGAAAACAGCTTTTGTATTATTGTCTATTGCAGTGACCAGCAGACTTAAGATCAGTTGATTGGGGACGATTTGTGCATATGGTGACAAAAGCTGCGTCCCCCAGTTGGTAAAAGACAGATTTTTGGGTCAATGTTTATGGTTCGGTTGAGGGTAAATCTCAGGAAATGTATGTAAGTCTAGGTAAATACCCTAAAAGTGACTTATATAAACCTGTGTGTATTTCTGAATAACATAAAAGCCTGACTAGAAAAGATAAGTGGCTGAAATACTCTTGAAATACTGTTGTGGAAGTTGTGGCTTGAAATGTTTTAGTTGTAAAGCACCATGTACACAAGACTCCTAGCTGCAGTATATATTATATGCATGCATGGATACTATAACAAGCACACACACACACACCCTTTTTTCTTTTTTCAAAATACACAATGTTTTAGGAGGGTATCTTCCTGTTTTCCAAGTTTATTCTTATGCAGCTTTACTCAGAAAGTCCATAACTTCTGAGTAACATACGCTCATATTTACAGAATAAACTCACCCGCATCCCCATGAAGTCAAAAGTAGTGAAGGTACCAGGGAGGCAAGAAGCGGACACTTTATTGTGTACACATGCACCCACACACACACACACGAGCCAACGTTGCATTTAATGTACACAAACAAACATGTGCTGTGAGCGGCACTTCTGTTAATAAATAGCTACCGAATGTCATAAACTATCTCTTTTTTTTTTTCTTTCTTTCTTTTTTTTTTAGGAGGACACACACGGCGAGTTTTCTGTCCTATCTGTCACAGGAAATAGTCTTCGCTTGTCTGCGCTGACCTCCATCTTTCCTTTGGAGAACCTGAACCGCAACAGAGGAAAGGAAAAAAGAGGTGGGATGCTGCGGATGGATGGATGGAGGCCCCGCAGGGACAGTAAGACACTCTCCTTACAAGGGCATGGTAATATGTGGCGGCTCCCCGTGGTCTGACACATGAGTGGACTTCACCTCTACATCACGCTATATCCACAGACACACACACACCTCATGTGTCCCTTCTGGACCTCTTTACATACACACACACACACACACACCTCATGTGTCCCTTCTGGACCTCTTTACACACACACACACACTTGCCAAAACACCATGTGGACAGCACAGACTGAGCGCTGATGAGAGCAGACACTTCACCATCACACTCACTTCACTTGTTAAACATCCAACTTCTCTTTTCTGGACACCATGTCAACTCTCTCTCTTTCTTTCTCTCTTTATCCACATACCTTCTTTTTTCTTCTTCCCTTTTTCTCCCCGCTTTCTTTTTTTGCTTCCTCTTTCAGACAAACTGAGCCAGATTTTTTTTTGTGTCAATTTTTCCAGCGTGCCAGACAGACAGATATCACCAGACAATCAAAAGACACAGAATATTTTTAGATTTTTGTTTTTTAAAGAGTTATTTTGGGGCAATTTTGCCTGTATTTGTAAGTACAGTAGTGACATCGAGGCCAACAGGAAACAGGGAGAGAGAGAGAGAGAGAGAGAGAGAGAGGGGAATGACCTGCAGCAAAGGTCCCTTGCCGGATTCAAGCCAGGGATTATGTGAGACGCACTTTAACCACTCGACTATCCAAATTATTAATTATAATTAACTAGGAAGTGCCAGCAGATTCTAGCCAGTAGCTAACCGAGCGGTCAGCCATCCAAGCAGCTCATTATTTAGCCAGCAGGTTAGTCCCATAAGCCAGACGTTGCTGTGAATTTGCCATACATTGAACCAAGCGATAAGCAGACGAATCAGAGTTTAGTCGTCGGTAAATCTGTCAATCAACTCCGCAGGTGGCGGTGGAGCCGAAGCAGAGAGGCAGACACGTGCAGACTCCCGAGAAAATAAACATGTTTTTCAGGAAACATCAATCGAGAGCCAGAGTGGAATTTTCCAGTGACACCACAGGAATAATACACATAATAATAATAATAATACAGGCCTTTATGTCCCATGGTGAGATATTAAAACAGAACGATTGTAAGGAAAAGGTTGATTTAACACTAAAAAACAACTATTTTTTAAAGAGCAGTAGTTTATTTGAATAGAAGGTCATAAAGCTAAAGTGTGTGTGTGTGTGTGTGTGTGTGTGTGTGTGTGTGTGTGTGTGTGTGGGGGGGGGGGGTGTAATGTCAAACCACATTGAGATGATCTATTAACTTAAAAAAAACAACAAAACAAACCCTATTTTAGCCACTTTGTTCCCTATTTTTTTTTCCATCTCAATGGAGGAAATCAGGTTGAATCAAACTCTTCATTTAACTGGAGAAGCTTTCATCACATCACAAATCATATCTGTTGACGTGACTCACGACTCACCCTGAGCTGTTTTTTTTGGCCTCAAGGAAAATGTGAAATAATCGAAGAAGAAAAAAATTAATTTGTGTTTGTGTGTCCTTTAGACATTAAGCTGTTACTGTAAATGACTTCCAGTGAATTGAGTAGGATTTCTGGATGTTCAATGAACCTAACATTAACGGAGTAGTTTTAGTTTGTAGTGTAGAAACATTTAATGTCCTGTTTGGTCTTGATTGCTTTAGTTTTGCTCCTTAACTTGCTCCTTTTGTCTTATTGGTGTTATACAGTCACCGGCTACTTCATTAGGTACACCTGTGCAAAATCTAATTCAATCCAATACAACAGCTCTGCTTTAAATTCTACTTTTATGAAGGTTATACATTTTAAATTTTTGTCGACATTGTCAAAAGGTGATAATTCTGCTTTATGTTTATTACTGAGGTCGTACTAAGTGGTGGTGGTGTTGTACTGAGGGGCATTATATTGAATTGTGTTCCTAATATTTTGTCTCTCTCATGTCTGTTAATGCCTTGGACAAAATATTATATTTCCATTTTAATAATATAATATACACCAGTCAATATAATGCACCCTACTACACCCCGATCACCCACTACAACCTCAATAATAAACAAAGCAGAATTGCTGAACTTTTTAATTTAGCACCTGCAAATCTTAAGAAAACTGTAAAAGGTTTGTTTCTATTATCTTTGTAAACAACCCACTAATCCTAATTTAATTTAAGTTTTCTTCATGCAATTGTACAGCATACATGTAAATCTGCTATCTTGTGAAATCTTTATCTCTCTTTTGAACTTCCTTTTAATAATTTTTTTGATTAATGTAACCCTTGCACTGGAGAGTACCTAGATTTCACCTGTCTGGACTACAATTTGAGACTGACCTTTTGAGTTATAAAAGCTGTTTTAATAACTAACCTGGACCAGCACAAACATGAACGATAAAGACAAAGACAATTTACATCTGATCCTTTGACACTTCAGTGACCTTCATATGTCGATTATTTATGAACAAGTGGTGACTGACGCAAGTTGGGGTATTGTGTTTTTACTTTTACAAAACACCCACACAGCCACACACACATATATATAAAAACACTCTTTTATGCACAACCACACATCCTGCCTGCAGGGCCTTGCCTAAAAGCTATCTGTTTCCAAGGCGACAGCAGAGGCGTCCGTTAAAAGAGGGGGAAGCAAACGATATGACAGAGTGGAACCCCCCAGAGGGAACACACGCACATATATACACACACACTTTGTTCTTCAATGGTTTTTACGGTGTATATATATATATATTTTTAAAAAAGGGGAAGGTGTGTGTGATAAAAAAAAAAAAAAAAAAAAAAGCTGCTGTCACTTCTGGTTGAAAGTCTGGCAATGAGGCTGCCAACCCCTACAGAGACTGAGAGTGACAGACTGCGAGCGTGTGATGAAGACGAGAAGAAGAAAAAAAGCCACAAATAATCCTTAGGGGAGGGGTAAAAAAAAGAAGAATAGAGGTGTGCATCCAAAGAAATCATAAAGACGGAGAGCATCATTGTTGTTTCAGTGCCTCTGTGTTGCTGAAGGGTACGAACTGTTACTAAAGAAAGTAGAAAATAGAGCGTAACTGACTGAAGTAGAGCAACAAAAACAGGGAACGACATCTGCCACTCTTGTTGAAGACAGGACCGGAAGGTTTAAGGTCCCTTTAAAAAAAAAAAAAAGGTGGAATAATGATGTACGACATGGAAAAACTTCACAGTGACGGAGCAATAATGAATGTTCTGCTCTGCTGACAGTCTGTAGCCAAAGTTTACACAAGAGGACAAAAGACTCCATATTCCACAGTTCACCAGGTTAAATGGACCGTAACGGCGAACATTCACGAGTCCCTCTTATCTGGTCTCTCATATCAGCTGTTTTCACAGTGTGTTTACAGACAGGGCTCCGACGTCGGCTTCAAACCACAGAGTGCTCGATAAATCAGTGAGCACATATTTATAATCTAAAGTAAATTTGTCCAAGAAGTGTGGTTTTATTATGACTAATGAAACCAAAACTACTAAAAGCATGTACACATATCTTACCTTACTTTTTTTTTGTGTTTGTGTTTTTAATTTTCACTCAATTTAAATCCCTCTCTTTTCAATTTGAACTTCTTTTAATGCATCCTGTAAGCTGCTGACACGGCATCTGTACAGGTTTAATGTTAACTGCCCTTTGACCTGAACTGACTCACCTAGTGCAGCCGCCTTTGTTGTAGCTGTGATTTTTTTTTTTTTTTTTTTTTTTACAGTAACCACGAGAACGACTCATGAATGAGTCAGTGACACAATGCAGAAAAGTCCCAAATCACGCCGATCTGCACCGGGGGGCCACAGGAAGCTACATTAAGCAAACAGTGATTACAGCGATGACATTTACTAACAGTGAGTTAAAGAAAGCTGACAGGAAATTAACAAAGCTACAAACTGGCTTCATAAAAACAAAACATTTTAAACCTGAACAAACTGGAGAAAAGCAAGACTATTGAATTTTACAGTAAGGTTTGTATCATACTGGTGCTGTGCCTCAAATGTTATACTTCTATACTTACACTTGATCATTTGAGTGCATATGTGCATTCACACTGAGAAAGTATGGACTGTAAGTATCTAGATGGAGAACTCAAAACTAGAGCCAGACCGATATTGGCTTATTACAGATATATATACATAATCTGTATATATAAGATTATCAGCCAATATATTGGTATAGAATTTTCAACTCCTTAAATATCACAGCCTCCATCACATATCTTTATCACAAGTGTTCGATAACCACATTGCACAAAATCTGCATTTTATATACATAATCTGTATATATAAGATTATCAGCCAATATATTGATATAGGAATTTTTTACTCCCTAATATCAGTATCAGTATCGGCCCAAAGAATCCTGTATCGATCGAGCCCTACTCAAACAAAACGGTCAGAAAGTTAAGTGTGTTACTATGGACACTTCTCGCCCTTAACAGTCACCATCTTGGCTGTGTAACACAAGCGGAGGGACCATTTTTCAAACTGGCAATGGCAGCTGAGGACATTGTTACGACAGTAAACATCGCCGCATTATACAAATGTAAATTATACATGTGTTTGTTGCACTAAGCATCACTATACTGTTGTCAGTTATAAGCCATCAGTAGGTTTATTGGGTTAATTTAGCCGTATGTAATGATTTGGTACCACGAACGCTTTGAGACAACACTAACTTATCGAAATTTGTGCACAAATAAGTTCTGAGTGCACACAGTGTACTACACAGAAGTGTATTATGTGATTTGAGATGCAGCCTCGATGTCCTCTCCACATATTTTCACTACAGCCATCAGCCCATTGATCTGGACATGCTCAGTTAAGTCATATGTGCCTTCTGACTTACAGTGACGAGCAAAAGTCAGTCAGGGAGAATTTAACCAGGCCGACTGTAAAAGAGGCGACTAGCTCAAAGAACAGAGTACCTTAGCACAGACACGTGTCAAGGTTGTCACACTGGACAGGAAATACAACGCTTCCTTGACGAGGCAGTCGTATAAAAACAACAACAACAACAACAGCTCTAAACGTGTAAAGATGCGTACTGTTTTAGTGCTGTCGCTCCCTTGGGAGACGCTCGAGTCAAAACATTTTCTTTTCCTGAAGGGAGAGGGAAAAAAGGCTGTGACTCACGAATCCCAATCCTGATGTTTTTTTTGTTTTTTTCCCCCCCTCTGCTAGATTTAATTTCCACAATCAACATTAGACTTAATTCAAATTTAGCAAAGGCTACAAATATGATAAACATGCTTTGGTGCACAGGGTTAGAGGGAAATGTTGTATAGTTCAGTGGGTACATCACGCTGGAGACATTACAGAGCTCAGGAGCTACTATGAGTCAAATAATGTTTTATTCCTCTTATTCACCAGTGCTCACTCTATTCATTCTCATCTAGATTAGATAGATACTTTACACAAATAATGAGAGCCACACTTAACATAAAACACATCTCTAACTATCCAAAAGAAAAAAACTAACTAAATAATAACTGAAATACCCCAAAACTATACTAATACACCTAAAAATACATGTAATAAATAATAAGAATATACTCAATGTGCAAAATAGTGCCAAAAGTATCCTGCAGTATCTAAAAATATCAAAGCGTGACTTCGAGTTGTGTTTGTCCAAAAGTTGATTCTGGTTCAAACTTTCCTCCTCCAACACTCCTGCAGCCTAAATGCACGATCCTTCATTCAAAAGTACTGGCATTTTCACCGAATTTTCGCTTGATTCGGTGTGAATACAGCCAACATTTAAAGCTCCTAATCATCCTCATGGCTTTTGTTTTTCCCAAATTCTTCATCCAGGCACACACACTAATCTCCACCAACAATCAGGCAACATTACTTGGGTACAAGTTTTCTTATCCGCTCCGCTCGGAGCTGCAGATAAGTTTTTGTGATGCAGGCACTTCAACATTAAAGCTTTCTACTGAGCTAACCACTGCTAATTACTTGTTATATTTGCATTTTCCTGCACTTTTTAACAAGAAACAACCATAGTGACCTGATTTGATGAATATGTGTACACCTCACCACTATTTATGTGTTAAAACCCATATGGACTCTGGCATATTGGTGGTCATCACTGAAAACTGGTATTTTCCCACTAAATTAAAACACATTTCTTAATCAATCATTTAGTTTCAATAGTAATTCAGTGTGTCGGATTATTTACAAGACAGGAATAACTGATTCAAGCACATGAATTACGGTGTATTAATTCCAAAGCATGAATTACCAAAATATTTCACATATGTTGACTGCCAGGCTCCATATAACATTGTTAGGTATTCAAATTATCACTAGCTCCATCCATAATAATGTTCAGTGCACAAACAGTACTCTGTATCATTTAAAATCACTTAAAATATGTCAATATGAGACACATGAATGGCCGACATAACACTCGAACTGTGGAGCCGTTTCCAACATTTCACTTTTAACTTGATATAATATCTGTGTAATG
Organism: Scomber scombrus; assembly: GCF_963691925.1. Classification (NCBI taxonomy): domain Eukaryota; kingdom Metazoa; phylum Chordata; class Actinopteri; order Scombriformes; family Scombridae; genus Scomber; species Scomber scombrus. Next base: position 7,436,264 of record NC_084986.1, read on the forward strand.
CATATTTGTGAGGTTTGTTGTAAAATAACTGAACTTTATGACCATTTAGAGTCAAATTCAGCTGTTGCTGCTCAGTATCATTACATCCTCCATCAGGCTGACGATAGCAGGCGTTTAGCACAAACAGGGGATAGCGTGACAGCTGTTATGTTCACAGACATCCAGGATTGAACCTGTAAATCAATTATTTACATGAATGAGCATCAACTCCACCGCTGTGAAACTGTGTATTTTCTGACATGGCTCCGGGTCACGCGAGGGGAGTTGGTGTGCAAATTTGTCGGTAAAGAGCACAAAATCCCAGGAGAGACCAACATTTGGCTCATGATTTCCAGTTAGGAGAGAAATTGTGCATGAGTGTGAGTACGTGTGTATGTGTGTCTTGATGTCCTGATGGCAAAAGCCTGTCCCGCTACCCTGGCACGAAAACGATGGGAGTGAGCATGGACGAATGGAGGAGGAGGGGGGGCACATCTGGCTCAGCGCAATCTGCCTTCTGCAGACACCCTCTAAGGGTTCAAACAAGGGTTAACCCTCAGTGGAGATTCAATGGGCTGGAAGACTGCAACCCTCCAGTGAGTAAATGAGTGTGTGTGTGTGTGTGTGTGTGTGTGTGTGTGTGTGTGTGTGTGTGTGTGTGTGTGTGTGTGTGTGTGTGTGTGTGTGTGTGTGTGTGTGTGTGTGTGTGTGTGTGTGTGTTTGTGACAACTGTGGAGCATCTTCCCTCCATTCTGCATGGCAACAGCTGATGAAGGGATGAAGGATTTGTTACAGCCCAGTGAGCTTTGGGTTTGGAGATGTTTAGGGGGAGTGGGGGGTTTGAAGACAAGAGTAATAGTGACAGTGACAGTGACCATTAAAAAAAAAAAAAAATCAGTCACTTCCTATATTCACTTTGCAGCATCAAATGTGCGTCTGTTCCTCCAGAAATGACAACACTTGTCTTCAATATTGTCCAAACACAGATGCACGTAACCCCACAAAAAGAACAACAAATGAAAAACAGGATAATGTCACAATTCATACAACTGTGATTAAAAACTTTCATTCATCAAGTCATACACTGTTAAAAAAAAAGAAAAGAAGAGGAAATGCGTCAGTCTACTCCACACGCCAAAACCTCAACCCCACGACAGGCGCTGAAATGTGTGAGAACTTTTTTTCCCCCTTTGTGCAGGTCTAGCTGCACAACTATACATGCCTGTAACTTCACTACTGCATGTTCACTATTCTCATACACAGTCCAGTTCCTCTACACTTAACATTTTAAGTTTCTATTGATTTCTAGAATGTTTGCTGTGGTTGAAATAGTCAAAAGAGTGCAAGTTTTTGAACCCTAAAATACTACAAATCACTATCTAGAACTGTATAATGAGCTTTATCTATTTTGCCATATAAGTAGGAAGTGATGAGCTTACACAAGTGTTTGTTCATACCTACGAGCACAAGACTGAGACGTAAGAGGACATAAAAACAATTACAGATGTAACAGGATATGCTGATGCTTTAACTCTCTTTCTCTCTCTCTCTCATACTGGAAACTCCAGGCCGGCTGAACCTGAATTGCAGTTTTGTGGAATCTGGTATCAGTTTGCTTCCTCTTACTCAGGCCGGCTGTGTCGTTGTTCATGGTGTGAGACAAACAACTGCCGACAATAAATAAATCAATTTTAAAAGAGTCCTGTGGTGCTGTTCAAACACAATAAATCCCAGATGGAGGGAAAATTACCTCCAGGCAAATGCTTCTACATTTTGGCTGTCTGGGAGTATTTCTACCAGCCACTTTGGCAAAGAATCAGATAGGAACAATCTTCTAAAAGACAATGTATTTACAGTATATTGTGTAAAATTAGTTAGCTTATAGAGTATCCAGTTTACATATAGTTACTTTAAAATGTTATTTTGGGGCCTGTATTTGAGTTAACTACTTGCTGCAATTTCAGAGCCACAAAATCTAAATCTTGGCTTCAGCTGTTTCACAGTTTAGAAAACAAGTAGAAACCACCACAGCTGACAGTGACAGGCTGACACAGCTGTCAACTGCATTTTCTTCCTCTACCTCCTACCTTTGTTAGGGGTGTAATGGTACACACATATAGTCGTCATGAGCTGTTTGGAACAGGGTGTTCTGTGCGGTACGCCCTAAAACCCCCAGATAATTACAGATTTAAAGCCCACAAAAATCTAATTAAGCTACATGATGGCACATGTAGAACATACAGAAGTAGAAGTTCCTACTGATCATATGGGCTTGAGTATTATCTCTAACATGCCCGATTAGCCTCTGCCCGTAAAGGCTAGTATCTTCAGTAGTGTAGATTCAGACTAGGGCGGGACGATATGGGACAATATTGTAAGGATGACTATCGGTGCTTTCACAAAATATTTACACAATGAGATTTTTGATAAATAATCATCAGTAATTTGGATATAATGACTAAGTCGATAAAGGCAGATAACAGAACAGTCTGTTAAGATCAGAAAATTACATTTTTACTGTCACGCAGCCTTTAAAAGCAGGAAAAGATACTTATTCCATATCACGATACTCAAAATCTAAGAAGATATCTATAAAATATCACAATATAATATCAATTTTATCACCCAGCCCTAATTCAAACCAGATCAAAATGACAGCGAACGCCACATGCGTGTTTTTCTAGCATCGCAGGTGCGCAACCACACTTAATAGAGTTCAAAGTGCTTACAATGACGTACTGACATTTAGTTTTATTTATGGAGCATTGTGTAATATTTAAGTGCCTTCTAGCTTTATTTGTACAACAGGGATTATTGGCCATGAGCTGTCATTCAGTGTTAAGTCTGTGCCAAATACACATTGAACTATGACCCCAAAATGTGTGAAACGTTAATGAATCATCACCATTAAATATGGTTATGCCTAGTTATGTCTACAGTTTGTAATAATAATGTAATGTAATAATGTTTTTGACAACCCCAATAGACAGTTAGGTTGTGTGGTTACATTACAGTGAGGCAAATGGCCCTGTTTTATGTCTAAAATTTCTGTGTACTAACCCAGTAGTTCTTAAGTCGACCCATTTCCGCTGTGAGGGACTTTGTGTAAACCAAAGGAAACCAAAATCAACACCAATGACCCAAAATAACTTCTGTTTGGGATTCTCTAGGAAAATGACTGGCAGGCACAAAACTAACTGTTTAACTGGTGTGTCCCTTGGTACCAGTTTGATCCCGCGTGCCATAACAGCGTACTTTCTACATGTACTGCTTGTGGTTGTCCTCTGTTGCTTCTTATTCTTCTTGTTGAGCATTCACACCCTTAAAATCCCCCAATAAAACCATCAAATTGTTAAAGTTGTGACCTTTGGCCAGGCGCTACTATCTATGCATACTGTGTACCTGCTCAGTGTTTAGTTTTATTGGCCTACTTCAGCTTTGTTACTTAAATATTAATGTAAACTACTACTATACTAAATAGATAAGTTAGGCATGCAGTGGCAAAACTTTAATAAAGATTTAAAAACTCAAAAATGGCAGAGTAAGACAGATACCCGTTATCTTGGATGACTTAAACTGATGATGTAAACATATAAAAAAAATTGTTAAGGCATTTCGGAGAAAAGTGGTCCTCAAGTGGCATATGGTCAAGTTAAGCCCATTAACTTTAGCTCCTCAACAAACAAAAAAAACACCAGCATGCCACTTAAACAAAAACAAGTCGACAGGCCCTTGGATTGGCTCCCTGCATCCAATTAAAAAAACTCCTCTTCTGTTTTGACTAGCCAGGAAAACAGGCCTTCAAATTGGGTTAGGGGAGCTGCGTCTCCCTCAGGCTCCCTTCACTGGAGCAAATGTGACAGCAGGGCGTATTGGGGGGGGGGGGGGGGGGGGGGTTGAGCTCAGCTTGAGGGGAGGTTGGCTGAGTTTTGCCCTAATATGGACACAGGCCGGGGGGTGGTGGTGGAGAGGGGGCTAGGGCGGAGGGGGGGACCTGCCCAGCGCCACCACAATGGCAGCCTTGCTTCCACTCTTGCTGTATCATTGACTCTTTATCCCCCCTCGCTCTTACAGTCTGCTTCACATACCAGCACAGGATTCAACTGTTTTGGTCCACTAAAGCGAGCTCTTTGAGGACTCTGAGCCCCCCTCTCTAAAAATGCTTCATACACACTGAAGTTCTCTTACATCAAGTACAGCTCATTTCTGAATACTCACGTTACTCTCTCTAAAAAAAAAAATTAAAAAAAAAAGCTCTCTCACTCACAAACCATACATCACATATCACACACACACACACACACACACAGCCGCACACTTGAGTCAGTGACACAGAGGCGAAGTGCTGCGTCTCGTCCTCGTCAGCAGCTCTGTTCAGCTGCTGGCTCACTGAACCCCTCCTCTCTTACTTCAAGCCAGCTGGGCCCTCTGCCTAATTTTACACTTGCTCATTACAAAACTCACCACTATCCCTCCTCCAGTGCACATCTGGCCTCTGGTGCAGAGAGAGAGAGAAAAAAAGAGAAGCTGATAGTGGCAACAGAGACAAAAAAGCTCACAGTGGTCATTTTTTTCTGTTTAGGGAGCTGTGGAGAAAAAAGGGGGGAGAGGGGAGGGGTGTCCGTGGTTGTAGTAAACATTTCAGAGAGGCTTCTGTCAATGCTAAGAAAAGAGAAAATGGGGAGAGAGCGAGAGAGACAGACTGCCAAGGCACATATGAGAGCATGAGGAGAACAATAGAAGGAGGAAAAGAAATCAAGGCAAAAGGCGAGTAGGAAAGTAAAGGAGGGCGTTTTGGTATTTGGACAGGAGGAGGAGGCAGAGTGGCTGCCTGGCTACTACCAAGTCATAGCTGCGTAGAGTGGGACTCCAGGCGTAGAAATTCCTCCTACGTCTCTGCTCAATGCCACTTCTGTTCTGCCGAGGCCTGCATGTCAACAGCACCACAGATACAAAGGCAACCATGTCTGTATGTGTGTGTGTGTGTGTGACTGAGAGCTTGTGTGAAAACTAGTGTTAGAGGAGTGTATGTGAGACCATCAAACCATCTCAAACACTGCAGGCTCCTTCTCTGCTGGTTGGATGCAACCAATATTATTTACTGAAGCTACCAAGACTTATAAACTGCACTCAGACATTTGTGCTACCACCACTAAAGCTAACTTAAAACACTGAATCAACTAATTCCCACTTAATGAATGCATTTAATGAATATTTTTTTACCATAGGAAAGAAGAGTTAGCCAATATACTGCGAATTATTGATCAAATGATATTGTGACATATTCAGGCTTTTCTCAGTATCCCCTCTTTATTAGTCTCTACACATGATTTTGTGTGGAATTTTGTGTATCAGCTGCACTAAAATGTTTTTAGAAAGTTGTAAAATATTTCCTTATTTTGTATATTCTGGGTCACATAAGAAAAAGATGAGTCATCAAATTTCTGGCTAAAAGGAAAAAGTTTAAATGTTATTTTTTCTTCTCTCAAATGTAAAAATTCGGTCAAATTAGACCCTGGACAGTATGTAAGGGTTAATAATGCAAATTAATTAAGGTGACCCCATTTTTCTGAACTTAAAAGCTAGGCAATATATTGTCAATTATTGATAAAATGATACTGTGACTGGCTAAAGTGTAGTTAAAAGCAATCGTTAATACTACAAATTGGTAGTGACCCATTTTCTGAACTTAAAAGCTTTTTTCTAGCTCAGTAAAACTATCAATGAATCCATTGATGTGCACTGTCATCACATCTACGATTCATTTCGATTATTTCTCACAATCAAAACTCAAATACTGCTTATGTTACCACTACTGAGACCCTTACTGTTAATCCCTTTACACACTGAGCTACATGATACAAACTGCAGCAATGTGTTCACAGTACCTCTGGTTAAATTCTGCAAAAAAAAACAACAGACTACACCAGTTGCAGGGAGTGGGGGGCACAGAGGTGTTCCTTATGAAAACAAACCTATTTATGGCTTTCCGTAAATGCTGGCTCTGCTGTGTCGGATCACTGCTAATCACTTCAGAATGGGCCGAGGCGATACTTGACCTTTTACAGACCGTTCAGGCCTCTGGTCTCCGTTGCTGTCCTGCAGACTCTTGTTGTTTCAAATCAGAAGCCAATTTCAAGTGCACTTGCTCAGTCAGTCATGCAACATATCTAGGTCAAATGGGTTTTTTTCCTCCTCCTTATAACTGCTTTCACTTTGTTATCTTTGCTTTGCGTCTGCAGGGCTGTAGAGCTTGTATCCCTTCCTGGTAACTAACCTGAGAAACTACATCAACATGAACACAAGTAGAACACAGTGTCAAAAAAAAGGGAACTCTGAAGGTTGATAGTGATAACAATGCTTCCTATGTCAAATATGCCAAACTGAGACATTGTCTGGGCAGCTTCAGGAGACACTGACCACTTATACTTTTACACACACACACACACACACACGACCAGGCTGCATGTATGCAACAACAAGAAAAAAAAACAAAAGAAACCTATTTTGCTTGCAACACCCTGCAAACCTTCAAGTACTTATTACATAATCATATTATCACGACTAATAACCAGCATTCATTATCACAATCCCACCAGTACAATAATCAGGATCAGAGTTTAAGCCATTACTCTCTCTCTCTCCCCCCCCCCCCGCCTCACACACACACACACAGAGACTTTAATCAGTCTCGACACAGTCAGCGCCCCGCCATGACCCAGCTCGTGCTGCTACCGCTGTAGTTTTGGTTTTACTGTTGACCCTCCTCTTCGCCTGCACGTGACAACTGTCTTCTTAAAACATCCTAATATATTTCTAGCTCTCAGAGAGCGTTAGCCTGTCTCAAACAATAAACAGCTGTAAATCCCTGGATTCCTGCACCTGCAGAGATCAGTGAGCCTGCTGCTGAATTGCAAAAAGCTGGTCAGGAAGAGGCTGAGATCCTTCTGCCAGCTGTGGAAAGTAAGAAGAAAAAAAAAGGCGGCTAAGTTAGCGTGCTATTATTTCTAAAGACTACGCTGTATTACCGTCAGCTAGCGGTGCACACTGTGATGCATACTGTTGTGCATCTATATCATAAATTTCACTACATCTTTCCAACTAAACATGCTTTCAGAGTCGGACCTGACAGCAGTATCATGCCAGCATAAGGGAAACGACTTTCAGGTAATTTCACTTCAATAGCCAAAGAGCGTGAGTCACAAAGCAGAAGTGTGTTTGTTACATCGCAATCAACCCTGTAAAACTGAAACAAACAAAAAAAACCAAAACAAAAAACGTCATCAAGATTGTTGGTTTGCAGCGTCTGTGCAGCATAAATATGACGACAGGTGACGAATAACGCAAAATATGAGGATAATTCAGTCAGAGTAACTCCCTTTCATCTTGGTGGTTTCATTCCTTCCAAACTAGTTTTGTACTGTAACACATTTTTCCAAGGCTGTCCAATTTTCCAGTGGCCTAGAAAGTATGATGCTTTCGGCATTTGTGCATAAATAAACTGCCAAAGCAAAGAAACCTGTTGTTGAGAGTAGTTTGCAACAAAATGTGATAGGACAGATGGCGTGCATTTTAAATAACCGCGTCATACCACCACTCATGTTTCAAAAAACAACGACTACCTATCTGACATGATGCAGCATGAGATCTTACCAGGTTAAACAAGGCCAAAGGGAAAAAAAAGAAAAAAGGGAAACAGAGAGATGCATATCTTTCAGTAGAGTAGGTAGAGGTAGGCCTTATAAAAAAACCTTATTGTTAAAGATTTAAGAGGTCAAATCATTCATTAGTTTGACCGATTAGTCTGCGCTGATAGGACGTTTTACATGTTACAAGTATTGAAATTGGCAGAACTTGGCTCTGATATAATGGCTGATGGCTATGTACACAAAGTCAAGGTATTCAGTAGCATTGTAAGTCTCAGGTGAAGCGCTCAAGTGTTTTTTCAGAGCGAGCACCTATGCCAAATGAAACTATGCTGAGAGTCTCTACTGTGTTTTGCTGTCATTTATGGACATGTTACGTCTCTGTCCTCTCTGTGTTTCACACACAGAGGACAGCAAAGAAGAGAGGTCAATGAACACAGGAAAGTGAAGATTACTCAAGTTGATGGCGACTATGCTCATTACTGTAACGGTGGTAACACCTTTGCCAATGAAGTACTGTATCACACCACCTCATCAACAAGCATAAACATGCAGAAAAGTGATATTTTCAGCAGCTTTTTTCTGCAGTCTCTCAATGTGTTTTACACAACCACAGCACACTTGTTAAGCTAATAACAAAACAAAAGCTGTATGTATGTTTATCTGTGCCACAAATCTTTAAATGTGGGGAACCCTTGTAAATTTTAGCTTACAGGTAAAGACACACCAGCTTCTCTTCTCTCTACCAGCAGGGACTCACATCAGCAGCAGAGGGAGGAGGACAGAGGACAAGATCAGCATCAGTATTTTGACGTCAGAAATATTATTTATTTATTTTTACTGAAATTTAAGATTTGTTTCCTGTGAGATATTATTACGTTTATATAGAGATTTACTATTCTGAAGTTATTCTTTTTTTTAAATGACCATTTGAAAACCCTAATTATTTAGTATTGATAAATAATCGGGCTGATAGGAGTATGGATAAGATAAATATAATATCCCAATGCATCATTCCTAGAGTTGGTTAAATGCTTCGCCCTGATTTTGGGAGGATGAGCAGGTTTTTAGATATTTATTACTTTGAACTTAGATGTTCGGTTCAGCAGTCATTCAGTTTCAAAGTCAATGATTTCATTTCCGGCAGTGTTGAATTTTTTTCCACGGGGTCAGGGGTGATATTAAATCAGATATCAGCTTTTTTCCCCTTGCTCCAAGCTATCATTACTATTATTATATTGGCCTTTTAAAAAAAAATCCACTTCAGTCGACCTCTTCCCTGCACAATAGTAGCCAGCCAGCATTACTAAAAACTGCACAGAGAGCTGTTGTCTCACTGACAGGATGCGAGTATAAAAAGTGAAACGTGAGCAGGAAGTGTGCAGGGTCAGAAGGCAGCGCAGCTCGACACACGCTCGTTCTCACAGACGGGCGGACAGACAGACAGACGGATAAAAAGACGGTCAGACAGGTAGTTTGGGGTAAAACAGGAACTTTGAACAGCCAGTTTGATTCACATGCTGTTCCACTTGTGCCACGGTTGACTATACACAAATATCTCATTTCCTCAGAAGGGAATAAAAACAGGAGGGGATTGAGGACGGCCAGCAGTGAATAAAAATATTTGAGGATTTTGAGTGAGGAACATTATTCCTGGTGGACGTTGAACACTGGTGGCTGAAAATGTTCAAACATTTTAAGCTTTTTAAGAGATAAGCTGTTCCAACAGCTGAGGTTGATTAATCCTGTTTTGCTAAAATTGTGATACTGAAAAGGCTCCTTGTGTCAGCGGGTGCACAAACAGCTACTAATAAAGTGACACATGATAATTCTGATTCATACACCTTTTTTTTTTCTTTTTTCCACAGCAGCAGACATTTTGGACTTGTTATAGTAGGAAAAAGCACAGGTGTTACCAATAACATTAACGATAAATAAGGTTTATTAAAGTGTCACAGTGAGTTGGGCAGTGCGCCAGCATACACAATACCATGACCCCGGAACCTCGTTAAAAATAGTTAATTTTATTATTTACACCTGTGCTTGATAGTGATTACTAGTCTTAACATCCACACACACACACACAGGTGTTTTCACTTATTGTGCCTAATTAGATACCTTCGTGCAGTCGTGCCAAAATCCCCTTCACATTCAATGAGGAAGAAAGAAAGAAAGCTTTTTTTTTTTTTTTTTTTTACAGCTGAAACAATTAGTCTATTAATGGATGAGAAAATAAACTGATCATCAAAATAGTTTGTTTGTCATTTCTCAAGCAGATGTGTCAGATGTTTTTTGGACTGTTGCTCTGTGAAAATATGCAATGATGGGCATTTTTTCTCCTCCTACACAGCTGTGTTTTTTGGCATTTCGCAGACTCAGCCATTAATCATGAAAAATAATAAGGCAGATGATGAAAGTAGTTTTTGGATGCAAATACAGATTTGCTCATAGACTTCATTCTGAGTCATTTTGACTTGTTAAACAGTCTTTACACTTTGAGAAAGAGAGAGTGTGACTAACATGTCATTGAGTAAGTATCAGCTGTTTAAATCTTTGTTCAACTGCACTGTGAATGAACAGAAATAAGCAGCAGAGCAGGGATGCTGTATTTAAATGGTCTAAACAGGGACCATTGAAATATCCTTATACCCACAACATTCCTGGTTTAAGTCCGGCAAGGGACCTTTGTTGCATGTTGTACCCATTTTCTCCCTCTCCTGGTTTCCTGTCGGTTTCTCTGCTACCAACTGTACATACACACACACACACACTTTTTAAAAAGGTCTAATCAGGCTGAATCGGATCCTCTGAAGATTTAAAAGAATAATTTTACGTAACTTTATGCATCATCTGAATACTTACTTGTCCTCTGAGTGAAATTACTTAATATTGTTGTTGAAATATGTTTCACAACCTGAAATGGAGACATATAAACTCTATGATTTCCATTTTCCAGTCTCTCTCTAAAGAGTTTATCTCCCTAGTCCATATTCCCTCATGTCTCCTTCACACTACTAGTCTACACTTTATTTCTCACTTACTTTTTCACAGTCAAATATCTGTTAGCTGAGCATCTGAGGCTGTGGAGTCTGTGAGAAGTCTGCAGGGTTTTCTGTTCCAGCCCAGATGGCAGTATTGGCTGAATCAGCGACGGCCGGTGGTGGTTCACTACAAACTAGATGATTAGTTGTTGATAACAGGAGGAAAGCGGAGCACTCAAGAGACAGTTTGTTCAGACTCAACCAAATAATGCTTTTTAACAAGTGTAATTAGTGTTTGGCCCTGTTTGAAAAGGATGAGCAGCACTCACTGGCATGAATAGACAAAATAAATACGATGAGTATTTGGCAGCTTGGTGACTTTTGTCGCTGTTCAGTTTGAGATCGACTGACTTAAGTTTTGAAATTCATTTCTTTTGCAAAAGCACATTTAAAAAAGTTAATAACCAAATGTTTTAAGACTGAAGACTTGATTGACCTATTTTAACACCTTTCTCAGTTTGAAGGCTGCATACGACTTTACATTGAAGAAGAAATCAAACAACATTTCATTCATTTAGCTTAAAACAATCACTCTTCAGAAGATGCAACCATCAACAAACATATTTTCATTACAATTACCAACCTAAATATTTTCTTGATTCATTATTTGGTCCATATATTTCAAAACATAGTGAAAAATGTCCATCACAAGTTCCTGAAAGCCAAGATGAAGTTGTCAAATTGCTTATTTTGTCAAACCAACAGTCCAAAACCTAAAAGATATTCAATTAACTATCACATAAGAAAAGGAGAAGTTGCAAATTCTCACAATCCAGGTGTTGGAAACAGGAAATATTTGGCATTTACTTTAATTGATTGATAAAAAATAAACTGAATAACCAGCTGATCGCTGCTAAATTCAGTTTGAAGGATGTTAATAGACTGAAATGTAAAGAAATGCACCTGAAAAAAGATTTTATTTCAGTTCCAGGATCTATTAACAAACTGTACTAGAAACTGCAGTAACTGACCATATTAAATCACTTTCTATTTGTTGTTGGTGAAACTTGAAAGGAGGAACTATACACTCAGCCACAATCTGAAGCACATACACTTAGCAGAAGAGTTAATATTTCTACCTTCAGTCAGACCTGGGCGTTGACAGTTAAACTAGACTAGACTAGACTAGATTTATGGTCTTTCAGAAACAACCCAGGTGTCAGGGAAACCCAAATAAGTTCTTAGTGGGCTCCATTGGCATACAAAAAACAAAGCTACACTTATCTGGGACTAAAAATCTACAGTCAATACAATCTGACCATTACTGATGTCAGAGACAAAGGAAGAAGGGTTTAAGATTAGATGATATGAAAAAAAATACTTACAAAAACATAGATATACCTGTAAGAATTTGGCTCAAAAATACTCTGTTGTAAATCAAGACTCTGACAAATGGGACAAACACCTAATAAAAACCATGCAAGCTGAGATTTTGCAAGATCACTCTCAGAGTCGCATCCTCAACAATGGATGCCAAGACTGAACTGGGTCAATTTCCCCTTTTAATTAGGATACAAAAAAAGAAAAGAGCACTCAAGTGACTCTTAACACCAACCATTACAAAGCTCTCCATTGCCAAGAGAGGAGAACACAGAGGAGGAGTCCTCTCACCTCCTCCAACAGCACAAGGCCTCAGGACAGCCCACACACAATCCAGCTCAACCAAATTATAGCTAAAGAAAAAGAAAATTACATTAACTATTGGACACAAAACTACCACAAAAAACTCAAAGCTAACTTCAACACTATTCTGCTCTGAACAGACGGTAGGTAGCAGACTTTGTGACCACTGTGACTGATCAGAAACTGAAAAAGACATTAACTACATACAGACGTGGTGATCATAGCTTGGCCAACACAGCCAGAACTGGCTGGGAGAGACAGAAAGAGGCAGAGCAGCATTTCCTGCTAACATGCACAAACTTCTTTACACAAGTTAAATGTAAAAGGCCAAGATTTTGATACTCTCTGACTAAGATGCAACATCTACTTGGAGAAAATACTGTCACAGCTACAAGAGACAAGCAGCACAACACCACATGACTAGTTGCTGCAGTTAGTCTCCTCATAGCTCACACTCCCTTTGATTTACTCTACTTCATGTCGTTTTTGAATTTGAAACTGAAGATTTTGTATTATATATTGTTCTTAGTTTCTTTATTGTTTCAACAAACATTTTTTACTTGGATGTAGAGTGGTCTAAAGACTGAAAAGTCAATCTTCAGTCATCACACACACAAAACACGTTTACTGTTTTCTTTCATTTCTTCACTCATTTTATTTAATGAATCTCATTATTGAATGTATCATATTGCTTACCTGACTCTCGTGCCAATAAAGCATGCTGAATTGAATTACATGATCAAATGTGCCACAGACACTGTGGCAGTGCTGCAGGCTAACCTCAGTTGGCTCAGACAGTGTATCTGTGATATAAGGAGGGCTTCACACTGCTTGTTCAGCTAAAACCTCAATCAGATATTAGGCTTGGCACTGATGCAGTCTGCACTGCTGGAAGGAAATCCTTTGGGATTTTTCATTTAGTGTCACAAAGCAACTTGTGATTCATTGCTGGACTCTACCAAACAAAAATTGCTGCTGCAAGCACTTTCATTTGGAGTCTGAGAGCAGCTAAACTGCAAATATCACGTTACCTCTATCCGGCCTGCTGAGAGCTTGAAGCAGCACATTTCAGTAGCTAGATGCCTTTTTATAATCATACTGTAAGGACTGGAATGGCTAAAGTCATCTTATTTCACACATCAGAAGTCAGTATCAAAACCAGTTGTGTTTGAGGTGATATTTCTTTGATCATAACAGCACACGATCACCCAAAAGGTGTAGTTTTGTGAAGTTTTGTCAAGGTTAAACTTTATTACTGGCTACTTTATTATGATACAAATAATACACTAAACACTTTCAACACACTTCTCTAAAGTCAGTATTAATGCATTTCGTCTTCTTCTTGTCATTGTATTTTCCTTCAGAAGTCGTGGAAGTGCTCTTGTTAGGGCAGCCTAGCAGTAGTGAGTAAGTAAAAAAGGCACGCTGCGATGCAACACAAAGGCTTCCCCGTGTGCACGCCTCAGGCAACCTGTAGTGCAAAGGCAGGTTTTATAAAAAACCACAATGTGCAAAAATGCCACTGTTCTGACAGGGTGTGAGGTGCCATATCCTGTTATTCTGTCACAAATGCAAACCCTGAAACGCTTTGAGAAAACTAAACTGCAAGACTTCAGATTAAAAACAGCCACGGCCCAACCAGGACGACGGTAGAGCGAGGTTTCAGCCACTCACACACACAGACACAGACACACACACAAACACGCTGCTTTCAGACTCTGCCAAGATACATTTGTAAAGTCTGACACGTCTTTTTGCTCTTTTGAGTGTTTTCCCATTTGCAGCTTCACATTGAATCAGCACGCCGTCTGAACCCTTTTACAGGGTTCACGAGGGCAACACAAAACCCAACAGTGACAGATTAGTCTGTCTACATTAGCTGCACATTCATAACAAATGATAAGATCATCAGGTGGATATTGACAGCATGTTTAGGCACAGGCTCAATCACTGTGATGTCACCTCAGCAACTTCAGTACTCTTTTACATTCACATACATATTTCAGGGTTATAGTAACAATATAGGGGTCTTTCTACTATAACACCTAATCTACGGTGTACAGCATGGTGTTTCTGAGCTAGTCAGATATTTTAAAGCAAAAGTGTGAGACCTCAAAAGAGTCAAACTTTGTAAGACTTGGGTTAACACATAACACAACGCACAAACCAAGTGCTACATCTTTTATACATTTTGCTGTTTTATAGTAATATCTTAGCAGGTTCTTTTTGCGGTATGTGTAAAGTCCTGCATGCCTACTCTTGTCCCCACTGTGTAAAAAGTGAATACTGTGAAGCACACAGCTCGGCTAAGCCATGCAAAAAACATGCAAAGCATTTCAACTTCTTCCAAGAGAGAGATCAGGTTCATCCACAACAGCCATTGTCCAGTATGTTTAAGTCACAGAATTCAACCAGCATACCATAAATGCTCCAATTACAGCCCGAAATACCAGATGGAACAAAACACATATGCACACACATGCAGACACACACACACACACACACCCTGTTGCTGTGAAGTGCAGCTGTTGCTGTATGTCCTCTCAAACAAAAGAGCGCCATTTCAGTCAACTGAGAACCACGATATAGCACATTCCTCTCACGACTTACAGAAACCAGTGTCTCAGGCTGGTTTCAAATATGGGTCGAGAGCCGGCATCTTGTGGCTCATTTACAGTCCGGACACTTACTTTGAAAAGACCCTTAACACTGCGAAATTGAGTGGTTCACTTGAAAGCACAAGACTCACAGACGGCCTTTTTTCTTTAAAAAAAAAAAAAAAAACATGACTCATTTCATGACTGTGCCCCCCAAACAACATAGTAAATTCTGCTTTGTACCACCCCCAGACCTCAACATTACATTGCCTGGAAGTACTGGTATGGGTTTGGATTAGTTATATTCTGCCATAAAAACACCAGACCCAACACTCAGCTTAAAAAACAAATACACACAAGATTAAATCAAAAACAGC
The DNA here is from genome assembly GCF_963691925.1 of Scomber scombrus. Classification (NCBI taxonomy): domain Eukaryota; kingdom Metazoa; phylum Chordata; class Actinopteri; order Scombriformes; family Scombridae; genus Scomber; species Scomber scombrus. The sequence goes on from NC_084986.1 coordinate 7,451,527, forward strand.
AAATCACATAAATATAGTATTAAGAATTAAAAATGATGGATGATACAGGATAAACTAGGTGTTAAAATAACTACAGCAGTCCTGACCTGATGTGCTGTGCCCTGCTTAGATTGCTGACATAAGTGAAAGCTGTGACATATTGAACTGAGTGAATCATGGATGTAATGAAATTTATGTACTCCAATAACATCCCATGGGACAGAGTGGAGTCAAGTCGGTCTTGCAGCTCATGTCAAGAGAGAGGACTAAAGAAGCAGCAGCTGTCGTCAGGCATTTACAACACAAGCCTGAGCCCCCCACCTTAAAAATGTCACTAAAAAAAGAGTCGTTTCCCATTTTTCTACTGGTTTTTACAAGTGCAGAAATCCCCCCACATTAGAGCACAAGTATTAAAATATGCTGGATGCTTTCTGCCTGTAATATGCACAGTGCATTGTTGTGAGTCGGGGGTGGACTTTTAAGTAGTTTTGGGGGGCCTGAAAGCAACTCATTTTCATCTACACAAGCGATACTGATATCTTTCAGTAAGGTGACAACGAGAAAACTCTACTAAAATGTGACTAGACCTCAGCTAGTACTTGTAAGGCTAAGTTTGCCTGCTAACCCAGTCCACCTCTATTAAGCCACCAAAAGCAAAACCTTGAAATGTTAGTACATCAGTAGAAAAGTCTGGTAGCATAAAAAGGGCATTGGTGGTGTTAAAAAAACCTCCAAATAACTAATTTCAGCGGTCAAAAGCGGCTAATATGAGCTAGCAGGTTAGCGCTTCCTTCCCCCCGGCATCTCTTCCCATGTGAACTCGTTTTTTGACAGTCACTGATTTGACGGGGATACGAAATTTGGCACAACACCAGGCGTAAAAAGTAAAAAACTTCTCAAAACAGGAATAAAAGTTGTTTAAAGGCACACAAAAAACTCACCGGTTTGTCTCCTCGGGTGGTACTTTTTTAGTTGGGTAAATAAGCGAAGTGTTTGGTCGGGAGTAGTTACTTTCACCGACCTTGGCAGCAACAGACAACACAACAACACTCTCGGCGCGGCACCCCTCCCTCTGCTACCAGAGAGAAAAAAAAACCAGGGAAAAAAGAGAACTCGAACGCTCAAGCCCCGCCCACTCACGTTTTTAATTGGTTAATATTAGGGACAGTGCAAAATTAGCCAATTAAATGCCCCATTGTTTTAGTTCTTTGTCCAATAGTAATGCAGTTATTGATTTCTCATCTGCAGTGCCTGCCAGATTTTCTGTCTCAAAGTCTAAACTGAAAATAGCTTTAGTGATAAAAACACAATGAGTAGATGAATAATAATAATAATAATAATAATAACAATAATAATAATAATAATAATAATAACAAAACATTGATGTAATATAAGATGGAATATAACAATAAAAATAAAAATAAAAATAGTACTAAAACTAGCCGAAAACAATATATAAAATCAAGTTAAAAAAAATAATATACAATTATTAAAATAAGTGCAGTAGTGACTGATAGAAAAGCTAATTAAAAGCTAAATTGAAGAGCTTTCTCTTTTCTTTTTTTTCTTTTCTTTTTAATGAAGCTTAATCATTTGTATTTCTCCAGTGCTCATTTAATATAGTCAGTCCTTTCATTTAGGATAAAAATACTCATGCTTTAGGCCAGTGGTTATAACTTTTTTGGTTTAAGAGCCAATAAAATAAAGCAAAGTTTACCCTAGACCCTTCAGCACACATTGCATTGCAATTAGAGATGATTTATTTTATTTTATTTTAATAACTTAGAGGCTTAAGGAGGAGAAAATGCTCACAATAAATGAGGCAAAAAGTCTGTTATGACCCCTTAGATTAATCCATCGACCCCTAATGGGGTTCCTGACCCCCAGGTTTGGTTCCACTGTTTGTGCCTAACAGACTTTCTTTTCTTTCTTTCTTTTCTTTAAACCACCATTAATGATGTTTAGAGTATGTAGATTGTAGTTTTATATAATATTATGGGTTTCTTCATGTAGGCTTCATCTTACCCTTGCAAGTACTTTATGGGTGAGGCACTCAAAATCCTAATATATCTCATAAAAAACACATGGTGTAGAAAAAGATAATTAATTACTTATAACTATGAGGAAAAAGGAGCAGATTAATTAATAATTCAAAACATAAATACAGCCCTGAATAAGTGTAAGCTGTCAGGATTCAGATAACCAACTGGACTTCACATTATATCAGACTTCCTGCTTATAGCTGCTGGTTTAGCCACATCAAAGATTGATGGATGAAGTCAAAGGCGTGTTTGAACATTGGTGGCTCTATAGAATGAAGGCTTGCATACTTGGCCCTGAGGGCTGCAATGCAAAGCAACAAGGAAGCACACACACACACACACACACACACACACACACACACACACACACACACACACACACACACACACACACACACACACACACACACACACACACACACACACACACACACGCAGAGCTTTCAGAAATGTCAAGGCTCTACAATCAAAACAGTCTTTTCATTGCAAGGCCACATGTAGCTCGCTCATGCTATTCCTGTGTGTGTGCTGCCATACCAGGTTGCCACGACGCACGCCTGTGAGCCTTGAGTCTGGTACTGTGGGAAAGGTTGGAAGCTCATTGTTGTCAGCAGTGTGGTCGGAGGTATGTGCAGGGTAAACACACCTCCGGAGGACTATAAGGGCCAACCATGTCAAATGATGGGGGGTCAGAGTACACCCACGTCTTCCACTACCACAACTGGTGGTTGTCATAGAGTCAAGTTTCCTTTACAGTAAGTTTACACACACCCACCCAGATCAAAAAACAGTCAGCATTTGTGTTTGTTATTCTATCCAGCAATTAAACTACATTACGTAACTACCCACTGATGTGTTATATCATTATATACCATGATTATAATTGTATAACTCACATGTGAGTTATACAATTATGAAACTATGCCTGCTCTTTCACTACCTGAAAGTTTCAAGAGTGAAAACATTGCAGAATTGCATCCTTAGGAGATATACTCCACTGAAGGATTGCAATTTTAAAGATGAACACTGAAATTTGTATGATTCAGCATACATTTTCATTGTCTATCCAGAAACTTTAATGCATATATTTTACTGAGGGCGTTGGTCCAGCTGTTTATTCTTTGACATTTAATAGGATTGCTTTGGAAAAAGAATCCAGTACTCTGGCTGAAGTGTCCTTGTGCAACATATTGACCTTTTTGCTGCAGGACAGCTGCTCTTCACTGACCCTGACCTCTAACCTGGCTGATGCAACACTGAAAAGGTGAAAAATGCAAACATTCCCTTTGAGAATTGGCCTATTAGTTTGTCACACAATGCTGTATGTCTAAACAGCCCTACAAACTGTCCATTTGTATAAAATTGTCCAAAAGTGACACCTGGTGGTGTTTACTTGTAGTGTTGTCAAAACTGTTGCAGTCAAACAATTTTCATTATGTGCAGACCAGTCATCAGAGAATATTTGTTATTCTGGCATTGTAAAATAACAACTCTAAAACTGATTAGATAAAAAGATGGTTGCTCTGGGAAACTGGATTAGGCTGTCACTTTTCACTGTCTCTGCATTAAGTGGTATCAGAACAAATCTTATACTCTAGTAATATTACTAAAATGTTGAATAGAGAAGCTGGAACTACAAAATAAATGACAAAAAGGTTTTCTACAAGACTTTCTAATTGCTAATAATGGAATGAGAAATGCAATCATTTTTAATCCTCTCAATATAGAAGAGGAATCATCACCCTTTTTTTTTTTTTACATCAGCCTTTGCCAACGGCTCTACAACTGGTCAGTTTTTGCTTGTCCAGGTAATGTTTATAGTGAGACAAACTATGATTTTGTAATGAATGTGAAGAAAAATGTAGTGAAGTATAACACCTCAGTACATACTAGTTTTTTAAATTCACTTTTTATTGCTTTTCAAGAAATAGTAACGTCTCACAAAATAAAAACTGAAAAGATAACACCCATCATAATGCTATCACTCCCGTACCACCATAACAGTAGTTAGTCATCATCATCACATAGTTACATATAGATACTCTTAAACCCATCTATTCATATCAAAGTTTTAAAGTTAGAAGACTTAATTGGCAACATTACATATACATATATTGTATTTGCTAGCTTTGAAGCTATTATATAATACATGTTGCTTGTTTTGAGTGGAGTTTTTCCATCAAGTGAAAATTGTCTGGATGTTTGGTATATAATTTCAAATAATTTCCCCTCAAAGTCAGCATGATATTTTTGTATCTTTTCCTTAACTTGAGGGTCTTATAAGTTTGAACAGTGCTTGCCTGTATAGCCTGACCTGGTGGCTGAGTAGAGAGAGCCCAAAAACATGCTTAGGAGTTTTTTAATATCCTTTTTTTTTACCAAATGATATATTGAACTGACCCATTAGAAAACTAGAATACAATATATGTATGTAATATTATATATAATTCAGGGTAAAATCTATTAGAGTGGGACAAAAAACCTACAATCAGATGAGTAAAACCAACCCTCATCCTCCACTGCTGCGGAAATGATTAATAAACCTTTTTTGTTTATGCATATACTGTACGTATTCTCTACCTGGATAAAGGATGACCACATTTTTGCATATTTAAACATGACGTAAAAAACAAAAAAGGTCATGTTTAAGGTCAAATACATATGCAAATCTTGCAGAGATAACTTTGGTTTGCAAATATTAACGGTTCTGTCCATGCAGGTGCACTACTGCTGAATTATCGAGAAATCATTAAAACCATCTTCAGCCTCTGGGTGGCAGTAACTCACCACACTGCTGACTCAGCTGACTCTCCCTCTATTTGCAACAATAAAACTGAATATAATGTCAATCATAGTTTCCTTTTTGTAAATTTTTCAATGTTTTACTGATATTTTATCTCAAAATGATCGAAGCTGCTGCACTGAAATTGTCTTTTCATCCATGTCTTACCTGTGATGTGTAATTCCTTGTGGTGCTACAGTGCAGCAGTTGTAGGTGGAGTTTGCTTGCAGTTACCTTCTGCATTATAGGATTTCAATAGCTTTATGCCTCTTACACTGGACTGTCATATTGTAAATGAATGTTAAATGCACTGTACATTATGATCTCTCCTTTATGGTGAGAAGATTAAGAGCCCATGATCCTCTGAGAACAATATTTATGATGTGTTGCTGCAATAAGGTGGGTAGCACTAATCATTATGTGTCTCTTAAGGCAGTTTAAGGCATGATGCAGCAAAACGCTAAATACTGTTTAATGTGACTGTAATAAAATGACATATTGGTAGGTAGATTGGAGAGGAAGTCAAGAGGTAAGAGGCTAGTTTAGGTCAACAGTGGCCAGTGTGGCTCAGAAGTGGCCCTGAGCAAGGACACCCAAACCCTGTTTACTGTCTGCTTTAATTTACTCTCAGGATGGGGATTGAAAACGAGCTTAATATGGTGACATAATGCAATTGGCTGTTGTTTCCTAGAGGTGAATTCAGATGCATACCAAGAGCATAAAACAATACATATATCGATATTAACATTAAGGCCCCGGAGGTGGAAACAAATACAAAATGCTGTGTTAGTGCTTCCTTCTTTGATTGCTTTTGGCGTTGGGCAAACCGGAACACCATTATACACTCGTTCATCTCCCAATGTCCACACACGGCCGGATGCTGGGGTGCTGTTGCTAACGGCTGCATGGACTTGTTTTGGATTGCTTTAGCTGTTCAAGAGCACACTTATATTAAAAAAAGGCAATAGAATAGCCTTCATGTGATAGCCTATACTAACATTAAGCACATTCTCAGCTTAAAATATCATGTTCAAGCTTATTAATTGGTTTGATTCACATCATCATCATTTTCCCTTTCGTCTGTTTTCAGCATGCTTTGGTTTCAAACAGAGGCAGGGAAAATGTTAAGTGATACATCAACATTTCCATTTTTGTGGGTCAGAATCTAAATGCTGCCAGAGCAGATGTGAGTATGCAGGGATTCTAAATGTCACTGCTGCTGTTTGATGAAATGGCTTTTTGTTGCCCAGTGGACCAGGTGCATTGAAGTGTCATTGCTACTTCCTCATAACCTCACCGCGCTGCGAAGCATCCAAATGTCAGCCTCCGTTTGCCCTGGTTTTGGAAACACCGGGTTCTGCATGGTGTGCTGCAAGTTGAGCAGAAAGGACAAAAAGAATAAATCCACCAGCAGTTTTTCCATCTTTCTCTGGTCTGGTGACACTCAGCTAAACTGCTCAGCTTGTTTGAAATTTCCTAGTGTTTCAAAATTGCAAAAGCCATTTTGCCAAACAACTAAAACCTCACTGAACTTTACCCAGGGGAAGCTCCTGGCCTTGGCCCACTTGGTTGTTCCAGGTGTCTGTTTCACTTGTTGTTAGACTTTGACACCATCTAGTCTCACCATGTCTGAAGGCTGCAAGCCCGAATGTTTGAAACGCCAAAAAGAGAAAGCTTCATCATATATCATCAAGCTCACAGCTATTTGAGGGGTCTTGAAATTAAATGAAATGCTGTTTGAATTTCGCCTGCCCTAAAAGCAGACAGTGCCTAAGTGCTCTGCCGCTCTAAAACACCCATGTGCCTCGCAGAGTTGTCACACTAATTGGCTTCTGTTCTCTGAGCGTGCTGTGCAGTCACACACACAGAGACACACACACACACACACACACACACACACACACACACACACACACACACACACACACACACACACACACACACACACACACACACACATACATCTTGACAGTAAACAGTAAACAGCCTTACTTAGATCTGCCAGGCTCTCCAGACTTTGGAGCACTTGTTGGATCTTTCTGGGCATTTTGATCTAATTAACTTGGTCATAACCCCCTTCCCCTCTTCACTGTCTGTCCATCTCCTCCTTTCTGCCTGTTTCCTTGCAACTCACTGAATCATTATCAAAGCCGCTGCTTCCAGACCTTAGTTGCAGTGCTAGTGGTTTGATGCTGCTTTCTCTGTTACGTGTGCATCTCTTTCTTTCTTCCTCGACCTTCTTCACCTATACTTCCCTGTAAACATAGCAATAGGCAGCAAATGAAAACTGCACCACACTAGCTATAGGTGGCTCTCTACAAAGGACTCCAAGGTTATTGCTTGCAAAAATATCTCCCTTTGTGTCCAAATCAATGGTCAGGGTTCCAAGGTGGAATTATTGGTGCAGAGACATGTCAGAAAAGAAAATAGTAGCAGCAGCCACTGGGGTAACTCTTCATTAGTATGTGTGAGAGTAAGAAAGAAAAGAAAGAGAGAATGATAGAAATCATTCATAAGACAATGCACCTAACACCTAAAGCCCACAACATTTTCAAGCTTTTGTGCACCTACACCTAGGGCTTTATCATCAGATTAGTGTCAGACATTAACGGGGGCGGTGAGGACTCAGGCAGTGAAAGTAGATGAGCATTTGTTGCTCATGCTGAACTCGAAGAGAAGTCTGTGTTCACCCTGGAGCCTCGACTATGCGCTTGAATATTCAAGTCTTGTTAGACTATACCTGCAATGAAACCTGCATATGTTCTAGCTTGAACAAATGCAAGTTAATTTCTTAAGACTAATTGCAATAATGGTGTTGATCTCAAACTTCAAAAACAAAGAAAGAAAAACATTAATGAGAAATGTGGATTGGATCAACCAGTGGGCTTGGTCGGAAAGTTTGGGTATGAACTTGAATTCTAAAATGCTGATAGGTACCCGCAGGGGTACTATGGTCCAATTTTGGTTTAGTGCATTTATCATTTCAGATTGGGTACATCTTGTCAGCATCAGTACATTTGGAACAAAAGAAATAAGGTAACTGGGAAATACAGATAAGAAAAAACTGTTTACCAATGCTACACTCATATACTCATATATAAATATGCGCAAATTTGGTGGCATATGTTGGCTATTTTCACCACTGGCATTGATCATGATATGTCCAAAGATTTTGAGGATTTTTGGCCACTTGGTAGCAGAGAAGCAAGCTGTAAACACCACACTGGCATATCACCTTTGAAGTTAATATGGCGCGCTTGCTGGTAAATCTCCAGCAGATATGGAACACAAATATTTATTTGGAGTTGTGTTTTTGGCCACCTGGATTTAAGCTCAATATTACCTCTGTAACCTTTTCACATACAAGCAGACATTTGATGCATTATTGATATTAAAAAAATGGATTATAGTCACTTTAAAGCTACACCAGTCATTATTTTTATATTAGCAATGGATCAGTTGACTATCTCTAGTTTGAAATAGTCTGTTTTTATTTAAAAAAAAAAAAAAAAAAAAATTATCATACAACTCTACATTTCCCCTCAGCTCTTTGAGGCTAAAATTGTATCTAATTTACATTTATTTTCCATCACTAAATAACAGACAGGCAAAGAGCCACATATTTCCCTCAGGAGTTGGTGGAGACCAAAACAGAGCTAAAAAGGACAAATCAGGAGGTCAGAAACAGAACTCCAAATAAATGCTAATGTTGCGCTTTGTTCCTGTGTTTGTCGTAACAACTTCATAAGGTATGTCCACGTCATCTTTGAGGCTCCACAATCAGCTGCTTTGCATAATGAAGTTTACTTTATTAGTACAAGTAAACAACTGAAAACAGCAGTGGAAACCGTCCGAGCAATGCTCAACCCCCCCACAAAGACACACTGATTTGATTTGTCGTGGGCAGTGGTGTTGGTGTTTCCCCAACCCTCTACCACGCTGGCAAAGACTGAGTGGCTGCTTGACACCATGTTCTTATGCAATCCGCCAAGGCATCAGAGCGTGACTATCGAGGAGACACGAAGGACTACTGGGTGCCAGCAAGAGCAACCGACTGCTGCCTATGAATGCTGGGAGGGAGCGAGAGAGAGAGGGAGAGAGAAAGAGAGGTAGAGATAGTGGATAGTGAGGAAGGGCGGGAGAAGTCAGTAGATGTGGTAAACAACTTAGAAAAGACTCCTGTCAATGCCATGTGAGAGGAGAAGCAGATATGTACAGAGGAAGGAAAGACTGTTAAGGAGGTGAGGGAGGGAGAAGTTTAAGATTGAACTCTCATTAAGGAAGGAAACAGGACCAAAAACAGAGGAAGAGATTGCTGAAAAATGATAGAAACACAGGAAGGAAGACGAAAAGAATGAGACAGCAAATAGCGGGGGCGCCCTGATGGCATAATAGTTAAGACGCATACTGTATAACTGCAACATCCACAGTTCGACCTTCGGGGGACCTTTGTTGTATGCCACACCCCTTTCCCTCTCCTAGTTTCCATTCTCACTAACACTTACTCTCGTATAAAGGCAAAATGCCAAAAGAAATGGAGGGAAAAAGGAGATTAGAAACAAAGAGTGCAAAGAAGGAGAGAGAGAGTCTGGGAGGGATGCTGCTGTCTCTGTGGCTCTGTGCAGGAGTCTGGCAGGGCCACAAAGTCGGGACTAAACACACTGCAGTACTCACACACTGCTTTCATCGGTCTCTGTCCAGCATCACAGTGCTTATTGATTTATGCCTTAATTAGCTAAATGTAATGACGGTGAAAACCCAGGCCCTTATCTTTATCCGAACAGGGAATTTATCTACTTACCACACATGTTACAATTGATAGAAACCTACTGGTACCAACAGAATATTATAAAGATATAAATAGATATGATTCCTTTTGTGTGGAATTTCTGAGTATATCATTTCTCTATCTGCCATCTAGTTCTGAAAAAGGATAGGATTACATTAGTAATCTATAATAATAAGAATAGACAGACGTCTAATATACACTACATTATAGAATTACATTGCGTCCTCAATTTTGCTTGTATTTGGTTTTCATTCTGCATGCAGAAAGTGCCCTGTTGGTAATATCATATGTCCCCTTGGGGAATCGGTTCTGCACTATTAGAGGTTATTATCTGTTTGATAGAGTGAACTGAGACATGGAGATAGAAAGAAACATCATGTGTTGGTGTGTTTCTTCTCATCTTTGAGTCCTGACAGTGTAGGCTACTAAACCTTTAATCACTTCAGCTGCTGCTACTGCAGCATGGTTTCATTGTACATTATTTGGCCCATTGGGCAGCTTACCCCTTATTTCCTAAGAGGACTAGTGGTAAATCATATCTTTATCTGGTGTGTTTGGTAACAATTAAGCAAGCTGTGCATACATTTTTCATGGTCTAAATAGTTCAAAATGTAGAGCTTTTAGCAAGTCAAAATTAATGATACTTCATTCTTCAACTTGTGGAACTTGCTCCAGTTATTCATTATTGCACTTCCATAAAGCTGTAGTACTCACAAGAGACAAATTTAACAAGACATGTTGACAGCCATGCTAGCAGCTCTGTGAGACAGACAGTACTTGTGGGCATTGGTGCTTTGAGTGAGTAAGTGCTAAGATCAGCATACTCATAACAACAATGTTGACATGCTGATGTTTAGCAGGTCTAAAATGTACCATGTTCACCATTCCAGTTTAATGTGTCAGCATGCTGAAGATGACCAGATTGACATTCGTTCTGGATGTATTGGAGAAATTTAGATTTTGACTTGATGGTGCTTGATGAAAAGTCTTTTAATTACTGAATTTATTACAATCATCAAGAGGGAGACACAAATAGTCTGCTAAAGAAAAATGCTTTTTCATGGCAATTAATCTCAATACTAAACCTCATGGTGGCGCTAGAGTAAAAGTCAGGGGATAACCATAATCAGTAGGCTCCATCCTTTAGGAAATATGAATATCTGTACCATAGTTTGTGGCTATCAGTCCCGTAGTCGTTGAGACATTGTCCAAAGTGGTAGACCGATCAACAGATACTTTCATCCGTAAAGCCATGCAACTTAAAGATAAAACAAAAAATAATCAAATAAATGTAGCAGATATATCCTGACTTTTATTCACCCGCAAGGGTCAAGTTCCAGAAACCACGCACCCAATTTCTAAAACAAGCTTCCTGTTAAAAAAATGTCAATCTCAGGCCCATAATTAGATAACCCAGCTGATATAAAGCCCTTTTTCCTTTCATTGGTATCTGTCAGTGGATACTGAACCATGGCAGTCTCCCTACACACTCAATTGCTGCCCCCGCCTTGAGGATTACAATGAAGTTGTCAGATTACAGAAGCCCTCTTGATGTGTATGGGGGATAAAATTCTAATTTTAGCAGGCCCCGCCAAGACCTAATAATCACTCAGTTGAGCTATTCAGTTGTTTTCATGGATTTATCAGTCGTCTTACATGCTCTCTCATTGCTGCAGCTCTGAACTAGCATGGCTAACACTGATTTTCCATTTGGAGCTAACAGCTTTCTGCTTTTTATGTCATTCATCACAGGCAGATCATCTGTGTGCTACTATATGTCTCTCCTCTCTTCCTGTTTCTATCATCACAGTGGCGTTACCGCTTGGTTTACCAGCCACTGCTGCTGGTGGTAATGATGCTGTGATATGCAATTTATAGATAGCAATTTATAGATAGCCTCATAATATGCTTTGAAAGTATAGAGGAGGGTGGAGAGGCAGACAAGACACGTAAAGGAGTCATTGACAGAGGGAGACAAAGACTGACGAGGTAAATGAAGTACGAAAAACTAAATTGGGAGGCAGATGGAGATATTAAGATAGACAGGGGGCGATGGGAGGCTCAGGCTGTGTGAAAGAAGAGAAACCTTGAAAGCTTAAAGCCTCTGTAAATTTGGCTTGAAACAGTAAAAATGCATATAATGATATTAAAGTTGAGCGTCTCATTAAACATCAACAAAAATCTAATGCTGTCCAAAAACACAGCTCATTTTGCTGTTTAGACCATTTGTCACGACTGTGTAGGTGTGGCAGACGACATTTTGATTTACATCTCCCTCGTTTTGATTGATATCTCTCTGGCTGAAGTACGAGTTGGACGGTGCTTGTTTTAGCTCGTCCATTTTCAACGTAGCAGCCGGGTCAGAAACTTTCTCATATTACAACTAAAGAGTACAATAAAAAATCTGAAGCGAGAAATAGGCAATGCAGTAACAGAATCTTGATTCATATTTAATCAGCACTGCCTGGTTTGACAGTTTGATCTGAGTTTCATGAGCCGTATGTTGGGGACTCGCTTTCTCTGTTTCTGTTTCACACATTACTGAGAACACCAATTCACCAATTTGGATTTCTAGTACTTTTGGAGGTACAATATGTAACATACATAAACAGCGTTGGCACACCCTAAAGCATACCCTGCTTTATCATTCATTGTACTGTAAATGGGACCATAGTTTACAAAATGAACATCATGCTGTATTGAAGAAGACGTAAAACTAGCAATTGAGACCATAAAGACATCAGAAATTATGTGAAAAGTAGGTAATTTTCTCACAGACTTCTACACAATCTGACTTCTTTTCGTAGCCAGTGGAGTCGCCCCCTACTGGCCATTACAAATAATGCAGGTCTAAAGCACTTCGGTATTTGCTTCACTTTTCAAACCTGGACCTTGTCACTTGGTCTCTGTCTTTTATTGCTGAGTAAACATTTCCAGGCCAACATGTTTTGGCATCTGCATCCTTGAGAATAGATTTCCTGGATATTAATTCCTGGATATTACATTAATGCACAGCGTGTTGTGTGGACCTGTTTGTTACAGTTCACAGATGCTTTTCCTCACTCAGTGTCTGACTTTAGCCTCGTAAGTGGTGAGCAACTTCCTCCCTCACAGGCATTTGCAGTCTCTTGTCCCCTTTGCTTTTTTCATAGCTCTGAATTTAATTCAGTGGTGTCGGCCCCTCGGGAGACTGGCCGCTCCCTCAGTGTGTTTGAACTCAAGCGTGAAGCTACAAAAAAAAAAGAAAGAAGCAGTCAAAAAAAATGGATTTCTCTTGTATGCGGATGCTGCTGCTTTGTAGCAGTGACCTCGCCTATTTCATCAGAGCGTGTTTGCACTGTTGATTAGCTCTTTGCAGAGGAGAAAATATGATCTTCTGACAGGAGCTCTGACAACAGCTGTTATAGTATTTGTCTACTCACACAACGGACTTTCAAGACTAATAATGTTCTGAGTGAATCTTCTCTGTAATGCCATGGGGAAATTTTGTTCACTTTCTCGGAGAAGATGTTCTCCTCATTAACACCAAAAAAAAAAAAAAAAAGCAGCATGAGAGAGAGGAAAGAAGAGAAATCCAACTTCCTTTAGTAAATAATGGATATTCCCTGAAATATACATGAAAGTCTCTGTATTTGAATTATGTAATCCAGAGCTCTGTGAAACAAGCATCTCCCAATCCCAGTCAGAGATGGAGTTTGGTTGCGTAACACTCAAGATGGAAGTCAAAGAGCTTGGGGCATCTTCATTATTTCTTCTTAAAACAAACATTTCCTTGTTCTAAACAGTGGCAGCTGTTACCAAATTACATAAAAAGAGAGAGCTGCCATTATTTTTTTCTGTTCTCGCTGTTGTTCTTTGCCTTCTGCACACCCACACGTGTACTCATGCATACACACTGCTTAGCGAAACGAGACAGATACCGCTGATTGCCTTGAGTTGTGCTTGACGGGGACTGACGTGCAATCAGTGGTTGGATTTCGCCTCTTTGCGGTAGTTTGCTGCCTGCACTAAAGAGACATGGAGGGGACTCAGTGCATTTGCATCAAAGCAAACACATAATTAAGCTTTTGATTTGTCTGTTTTCAAAAATTTTACAGCTTGTGTTTTTTTATGCTTTCCAACATCCTGAATGTACAGAATGGCAGATAATTCAGGCCTCCTTCTCCATCTAACTGCTTTACTTTCAGGTTTCCCCCCCCCTCTTTTAAGGCCTGATTTCAAATGAAAGTACACATTACAAAAATGCATGGTGCACATTCGATTGCACAATTGCTGCGGATAATTGAGGATGGAGCTCAGAGTCTTAAGTAATGATGTGATTTACTGTTCTTGGTGAGACAATCGATAGGACACATTAACCTTTTCTCTTTAACTCAGAGGCTTTAAAGGCTACAATAGCACAAGCACACATCTCATCTGCTGAGATGGAGGTTTTCCAGATTCTTTGCTGTGACAGTGATACACCTATCTGATGCTAAGTAAGAATGACCATTTTTTTACAGCTAAAATGACAATGATCTCAGTGCCAAGGCAGTTTAAATCACGCGGCCCCAATTTGAGCCACGCTTCGTTGAATTATCCAGTGTGCAGTTTTGGCAGACGGGGCACATGAATTGGAATGCTGCGTTTTTATCTCACCTCATTTTCTCCTTCAGCGTCTAGCATGACAGCGTTATCTAGTATCAAGAGAGGATCCCTGTAGATTTATCGCCGTATTTCAAGGGCAGACGCATGATTGGAAAAGGATGATACTCTATGCACAGTTGGTTTGTGCTGCGCCACACCCAGTTACCATCTCCAAGGGAAAGGTTATTAGCAAGCGAGGTGATAGTGCTTTAGTTACAGACCTGTTTCCATTTCCATTTCCATTCTGCATGCAACCAATATTAATGCTCCAGCATTTTACAAAAAAGTCTTCCTGCGAGTGGAGACACACTGCAGCAGCACTGCAGAATACATGTCAGTAGTGACGTTTGTCTGTCAGTGATGGTTGTATGTTCAGAGAGACTTAACCCTTAACATCAGTATGGAACCAGAGCCTTTGAATAAAACTAGTAAGTAAATATGTTAGTGTTATTTATTATCAAACCAAAACATTAGTTATATATTATGATATATATTGATATGCTGATTTAAAAATCCAATCCAGATGTATATATATAAATATCAACAAAACAAGTTTAGGAAAATCTTGAAAGGGGGCCTGTTATGCTTTTCCTTATTTTCAGTCACATATATAACGTTGTAATGTTGGATGTTCATATTAAATGTGGCCAAAGTGTCAAAAAAGGAGGTAAACGTATGTAAAAGTAAAACCTGTGACCAAAAAGGACCAGTTTCAGACTGCTCTGAACACATTTCTGTATATGCTCATCTGCTCCATGCACAGCACGCAAGTTCACTGCTCCCCTCCGCTAACATTATCACATTTTTCCATTATTTTGGGGATAGTCACACTGAGGCATGACTTGAGTCAAGCAGGCAAGCTGTGAGTGTTTTTCCACTAAACAGCAAAGTGAAAGTAGTTTAACCTGTTGGAGGTGTGCTGGTAATCAGCAGCTCTTCATTAAACATCATCATCACTGTGGCTGTTTCTGCTTGTGCTACTTATCCCTGCTTTATTTCTACCTAAACAAATAGTTCCAACTCTCGCCATAACTTGTTGTATTCACCGGTGGTGAGGAACATGTTTCATTTAGTGAGAAATTTACAATGAATTCTGTTATTAAATTATTTATAAGTATAAGTATTATATATTGTATTGTATTGTATTTGAAGCAGTAAATGTTGGGTTTGCATCAGCAGTAACTTAACACAACTCTGATACAGCTGCCCCTCAGCGGGCTTCCAGAAAGCTAGCCAATCAGAATGGAGCGGGTTCACCAGGAGGGGGTCCTTAAAGAGACCAGAGCCTGCCTGTTAAAGACTGACCTGAGGGCCTGCATATATGGATTTTTTTGAACTGTGAATCATGCAGAGCTACTCTAAAGGAGTCCCAAAAGCTTGAAATGAGCATAATAGAAATACCTTTAAAATGATATCCTTGTTAAAAAATCCACAATAGTTGAATATGCAAATATTTGAGACATAAGATGTTTTCTATGCCACTGAAAAGCAAAATCTTAGTGCATTTGCACCCAAGACTTCAAGTTTTCACATAACACTTTTGAAAGTTGCCTACTGGCTCCAAACTTGCTGTGATGTCACGAATCATGCTCATGTAACTTCCTCCCTTTAGCAGATGAACGTGCAAACAGTCTTTGACAGTCAAACAAGCACATCATTCTGCACAGTGAGGGTCAAATATCCAACTGAAGTAAAAATAAGCAATGCACAATTTTAGAAGGAGAGGGACTTTAAAATGACTATAACAGAGGATTTCATATTGTCCATCCAGAATAATATTTTTCTCAAGGAGCATTTCACACATATCACAATGTAGCATCAAACATCTTCTTAGCTATGCTGTAAGCAGTGTGGAAATGTGCTATTTCTACCATGTCAGTAGACGACATATTGATTCCTGGCCCCGAAATCCTGCTGGAAGCGGGATGTTTTGTGATCAGTCTGTTGATCATATTTCATCCCTTGCATGCACTGAGACTCCTTATTGATATATTCAAGCTTGAGGTGTGTGTTCAAATGAGTAAGCTTACTTTTTGAAGCCTTGCATCAAGAGCAGTGCATACGGTACGTGGCTTTAATCTCTTTGCAATATCTTTGCCTGAAAGAACTTTGTCTTTTTCAATGCAGGATTATTTTTGAGTTATCTTTTACCCAGAAAGATGAATTAATTGTTAGCTTTGTTGTCCATGAAGGCAAAAAAAAGGGAAAAATGATAAATCCTGTGTAAAACGCAGTCGCTATGGTAACAGAAGTCTTACACAAATAACTACACACCTACACACCAATTCTGTCTCCTTCCTGATGATCAGCAATTGACAAGGCTTCATTATTTAAGAGGCATTACATGTTGTGCCAAACTAAATGGTCAGAGTTTGGAGCCTTGAAAGTTCTGTTATGTTACATCGACTTTGCTGAGTGATTTCCCAAATTGCCTTTCAACAACCCAGACAGAATGGGTGTTAATGAGTTGAAATAAGCTGTGGTTTAGGGAGAGAGAGGGTGAAAGAGAGTGAGAGAGTTTAGCCAAGACCTTTATTCTTTGTTGAAGATTTTTGTTATTGCTACATTTAGCCATTTATATAATCGGTTCAATCTGAATTTTTAAAAAAAAGGTAACATATTTGTCAGGAAAGTACACATCTTTTAGTTATTTTAGAACAGTTTTTGTGCTGAAACATCTTCACACTTGCTTCCCTTCCTCAGACTGTCATTGATGTACTGTTGACTCTCCAATTGGCACCCTGCAGTCACAATCACATCCTTTCAAGTCTGTCTGAGAAGGAGGGTCACTCTATAGCTGAAGTACACACACTTTTCCAGCTGCCTGAACAAAGTGTGATTGCTCAAAGCTCAACCGCACTTGATGACAAATATATATATTTTCTGAAGAGAAAAAACGGTCCTTTTGCCCAGTTTAACAGTCAAAGATAAGTCTTGATATATTCTTATATTATACTGAATAACTTTCTCCTTTACTGATTTACCTTCTACTGTCAATGTATTGTGCCATTTGTTGTATGTATTGGATCTGAACACATTTTATACTTGGCTGAATAGTTAGAAATAGAATAGAAAGTGAGCTATTCTTAAATGTTTTATTCACTTCAGTCTGATGATGACCACAGCGTTGCCAAAACATATTTTATGAATCCTTTTGAGTCAGCCGTGACATCCCATCCATACAAGAAAAATTACAGTATAGGTCAAAAATTCAAGAAACATGACCCGTTATGTTAACGCCATCTAGCTGCTGTAGCAATTGACCCAGGGAAGTGACGCATATTAGATGACGTCAGAATAAGGTGATTCGATAAGATGATGTTGCCTTATTATGAGGAGGTGGGTGGTGTGGATAGCTAGATAAATGGCAAAAAGATTTTTTGTTGCCATGATGACAAAATTTGCTTTGTGCCTAAACTTAACCCGAATTTAACCACAGTATTGTCACATTATAAAACATAATTATTGTTTAGTTTTAAAGCAGCATATTATCCTTAAATGACTGTTCTGTTCTGGAGCGCAGGTACAATCAACGTATGTGGTCTAGTCCACATCCGTTCTATAGAGGAGGCTGAAAACTCTCTTATTGTGTTATGGACGTCTTTAGAAATAGACATATTCAAACATCTTTTTTGAAATGTGTCAGAGCATTTGCTTTACAGAGCACAATGTTCTTCTTTTTCTTGCCTTCTTATGAAATGCTTTTGTGCCTGATATAAACTTTCAATAGAAAATGTGTCCACGTGGAAATGTCTCTGTGCTTGTTCTCAAGGTTAAATTTGAAGGCTGGCTGTGCTGGGCAGCTCCCAACCATGAATAGTGATGAGTCCGAACCAGAGTTTGAATCAGGATCTTGTTTGAAAAAGCAGCTATTATGTGATCTGGTTGTGGTCTTATTTTTTACAGACTATGAGGGGTTGTGATAAAAATCCATATTGCAGGTTTTGATTTTCAATTTCAACTGTCTAATGTTGAAGCTGTCAAAAGGGTCTGTTGAGAAGATGTGGCTTGTGTTTAGCTGTGTACTCTTCTTCACAGTTTGATCATGTTGTTACTGTTTCCTGTCTGTCTCAAAGCTTATTTTGTTAGGAAACATGAGAGTGAGGTAAAATATTGCCTAGATTTTTACATTACAATTTTCAGTGTAGTTTGCCATGTTATTAACTAAAGGTCACAGTACAGAGCTAGTTATTTTTTAATGCTGTGACTGAATTCGCATCAAACTCATGAAAAGTGTTGGTATGCCGTATAAACACGGGGCCATGGTAGATGTTACAATCTATTACTTTCCTTTTCTCCAGTGATTGTGTGAAATCTGTAACTTTCTTTTTATACGTGTCAGCTTAATGTGCTTAGGATGGTTCATGGTAGAAATGGATAAGTGGTGAAATATCTTGATTTTGACTTCTGACTTCACTTGGACACTTTGCTAAACTACTTTACTGTATTTTCTGTACTGTGCACAACATCTGCTGTTCACCATTGTATTTGAGTGTGCAGAATCGAATACAAATGTATTCAATTCAAGCACTTTCTGCCAACAATTAGCATTTTTTTTACATCCTAGAATTACTAATATGCAACTTACTCACCTATCAGTGATGAATGCAACATGATGAGTGTCCAACATTTTTATACACTGCTCACTGTAGTGCAAGCTAGTGAGTGTTCATTATATAGGGAGGAGTGAATAAGGGAATGTGGGGGTTAGATGCAGCCAATGTCTTAGCTCTACCTCATGTAAACATAGCAACGATATTCATTCGTCATGTCAACCAAACTAGCAAAAGGCAAACTTTAAAAAATGGATAACAATCTTCTTTTTCCTTTGTGGCCATAGATCTAGTGCAATAATTCCCTGCAAAATCTAAAATTTACTTATCCTGACTGATAAACTTAAACAATAAGGCACTCCAAACAGGTTCTGATATACATCCATTATTCATCTTCATCCTATCAGATTAAAGAGTTTGACAGCAGTGGCCAAAACAGACCTTTAGCTAAGCATGATGGATGTATATCCAACTTCTATGTTTTTTAGGGACAGATAAAGAAATATCAGCTGCAATCCACACTTCAGTTTACCCTTGACTGATTATTGTTTTAGGCTTTACAAGAATGAATAACTGCTGGCTATCAAATGTCAACATCCATCTCTTTCTGCCAACAAAACCTTGTTCTGAAGTTATTTATTCAATTCTACTGTACTGGTCTCTTGAAAGAAAAAAACTGCAGGTATTTGGGGTCACCCAGGTTTAAATGCCATTGTTGGGACAAGGCCAAACGAAGTGAATTTAGCAAATTAATATCCCAGCTCCGCTGTGAGCCTATGGTGTGTCATGAGACCCAGTCCCCAGCCCCTCACATCAGACACACTCAGCTTCAATCAATGCGTCTTCCATTTTTAGAAGCAGTCAATACTGTTATCAAGACAAAGCAGAGAGTCTGTGCTGCACCATATGACTGCCAGGCGTCTGCAGCTACCTGCCTCCTCCTTCTTCCCCCCTTTCCTCCTCCCCTCCTCTGCAGGGAAAGCCTGGGAAGGAGAATCCCTTTGTATGAACTGCAGAGCTGTAACCTGCTCGGCTGGGCGGGATGACAAGCTGACTGCAGAGGAGAAAACGAGAGGAGACGAAGAGAGGGGGAGAGACTCTTCTCTACTTTCATCTCTTGCTCTTCCTCTCCCCCGTGTTACAGCATCTCTCCTTCTCTCTCTCCAATTCTCACTGTCTGTCTGCGTCTCTCGTTCAGTCACGGTCTGTCTCTCTGTCTCTCCTCTCCCTGTCTGATTGGTATGCAGAGCCAGGCCCGCTCTGTTCTGCAGTGTGGGTTTGTGAACGCTGCTGCATGTCAGGGAGAGAGGGGAATCGCACTGCAGTGGAGGGTGGGGTGGGGTGGGCACACACATACAAGAAAACCCTCTCGTGCTGCACCAGGAAACCCTTTTCGGACTGACTGTGTCATGCTTCTGTTGTCATTCAAATGAAAGATCTGTATCTCTATTTTTGCGCATATGGAAATAGACCGTTTCAATTGATTACAGTGTTTTTATGATAAATGTTCCACTATGCAATCTATTTTCCAATATAATAGTATTGGATGTCAACAAAGGAAAATGTGTCCTTTTACATTACTGCATAGCACTTACAGGAGGCCATTGTGTAGCCTAGCTGGCTGCTGTGGAGAGATATTGCTGTAATTGCATGTACTGTAGATACATTGCAATATACTGGGGAAACTGAATAGTAATTTTAAAACAATAAGCCTCAACAATGGAGTTAATATTACAACCTATAATGCAGAATCCCCTCGAGTGGCATCCAACCACCATCAGAGACAAAGCAGGCCAGAGTCAATTGAATAGCATGTTAAACTGAACGGCTAAGTATCGCAAATTATGGGGCTTCTTTGCTATTTAGATGTGTTCATTTCAGTGGAGATGATTGGACGGCTTCGTCTGTGCAGTAATGCCTCGCCCTGAGCCGCCGCTCTCTGCAGCAGCAGGGATGTGGGAGTGACAGCGGATCAACAACCTGCTCTCCACTGCACCGGAGAGGAGACTTCAATGGATTCTCTCTCCTGGCGCTGGTTGAACCCAATTACACTTGAAGCAATAAATCCTTAGCAATGCAATTTCCCCTCTAGACAAGATCTGCCGGGCTTCCCCTCTCCCTCTCTCTCTCTCCCGCTCTCTCTTCCTTTCCAACACACACAAACACTGTCTCCTCTCCTCCTCTCCTAATTCACTCTCCTCATTGTCTTTCCCTTAAATCATTCCCTCTTTGTCTTTTTTTCCTCTCTCTTCTTTCCCTTTTATTTTACTCATTTCACTCTCCTGTCTTTTCCATTTTCTCTCATTCTTAACTCTTATCCATCTCTTGCTCTCTTGTTACCGCACTCTCCCCCCGCGACCTTCATCTCTCCCTCCTCTCCTTACCCCTGCATGTCTTTCCTTCTTCTCTTCCTCTCGCCAGACCTTTCTCTAACCACTGACTCATCATAGCCCCCTTTGTTTTCTTCTTTGTAACCCTCCTTTTCTTCTATCATACCTCATCATCTGTCTTTGTCTCTCTCTCTCTCTCTCTCTTCCGGGCACACATCTCTCTTCACTTATGCTTCATACATCTTTCGCTCCCTCCCTCCCTCTCAGAGCTAGCGTTTTTCGTAGTTGGTCAGAAAATGACAGACATGTAGGACATTTTTACCCGCTGTGTGAGTCCATCAAGGGCATGTCAGGCTCCTGTGGCTGATGCAAGGTCAAGCCCTATAATGAAATAATTCACTTACTTAAACACAATTTGTCCCACGGATGGATGCATTTGTTTCCAGGGGCATTTACTAAACACTAATGACTGGTTGCTGTATGTTTTATGAGTTGTTTTCTGTAATAAACTGTAGTTAGACTTGTGGTAATAGGAATAGCAGTAGTATTAAGTGTTGCAGTAAAAATGGCATTAGAGTAAATTAGCCTAATTTCTCTCTGCCACATTACAAGAACAGTATGAGTCACTGCATGCCATTACTGCACATAAACGAACTGTACATAAATTGATGGGAATACATAATGGTTGAAAGAAATAGTCAGCCAAAGTTAAAGGATCTTAAATCTTGAAAATCTACATTTTAGAGAAGCGCCATGATACATTCACATATAGTACACAAATAAGTGCGGAGGTTTGTATCTTGCAGTGCGTCTCTGTCCGACAGAGTTAGCCGTGTTGTCTCTCTCAGTGTTTATGTGACATGTCAGTGAAGCTGTGGGTGTTCTCACTTCAAAAGACTTCTTTCCTGCTTTACAGGAGTTGTATTTGTGGTGAGGCTGCCGATGTGAGCCTTGTTTTATTTTATCTTGCTGATTATTCTCTTCAAAAGCAAACAGATAACTGGATTTATTTTCTTCATACTGTGGTAAAATAAAAACAGCACATAGAGACCAACACCCTTAAGGGAGTCATTATGAATTAGGGGTTAATGGTAAAGCAATTTAAATGTCTCCATGCACCATCATCTATGTATGCACCTAATTAGTAATCTGATCAATAATGTCCTCCCTGAGTTAGTGTTTACTGAACTCCATATTTGTGTTTTAAAGACTGTATTAAAAGACTCCCACTATACAAAGTGGCTGTCTTTGCTTGAGATCACAGCCGTTTTCACCAGATGGTCTCATACTTCTGGAGAAGGGTGTTGTATCCTATAAAAATAAATTGTAGCTCTCAGCTGAAATAATTTAGTCACAAAAAATCTGCAGCTTTTATTAGAATCTTCACCTCAGAAAACAACAACCTAAGATTATGGCCGGCTTACTCTTTGCGTGTTGGTGAGACAGACGCCAACGGCACGTTTCACCCCATATTTTACTTTAGGGTCAGATCTGTCAAATGTAGGTCAGGTCCCAGTGTGACGTTTCATGAAAGGACCAGGCGGGAATGGACATTGATATAATTGATCTGACATTCCAAGATGTCAGTTATTTTGCTCATCAGGTGACGTCATATTGGGTGATAGTCTGAAAAGCTAATTTGGTGAGCGACTCTGGTATTTAATAAATGTCATAGCTTCTAAAGATGCTACATGCTTTATACACAATCTTCTCGTATGAGTGGAGTAAATAATCGTTTCAGGCTATTACTGTATGTGTGAAATCTACTGTATGTATAGTTTTAAGCTGTAGCTACATAATCAGGTCAGACCTAAACCTTCCAGCAATGTGAGCAACCCCCCGACTTCAGTTTATGTTGAGTGGAAAAGACGATATATTGACTTTGAACACATTACTATGTAGGATACACAGAACGAAGCACCATCATTTACTCTTGGAGTTCAGGCATGACAGTTTATTGTGATAAATGTGTGTTCAACCAAAGGATTATAGATCCATCTCAAAGTTCCTAAATCTCAGTTGTTGCAGTTTTGACAAATTTCGGTCTGGTTTCTTTAAGAAACACCTCACGAGACAATTTGTTTGTTTTGTCTCCTCATGTCTTCACTCTTGTTTAAGTCAAGAAGCTGTAGCACATTTACAAGTACTGAAAAATGTTGCTGCACGATTACTACAAACCAAGAGAGGTCAAAGCAACAGAAAAACTTGTAGTATATATTTTTATTCTTCATAAGGGTCATCGTGTCAACACATACTCCAATTCTACATAGTAACTAAAAAGATGGCTTGTCTAATAAATGATTCTTGATTGGCGATAGGACAAAAAAGTCACATATTTCAGCTCCACTGGTTTATGTTGTGAATGCAGATAGACTGTTGTCCTGTCCAATGCATGGCCATCGTTTCATCTGCAAGGACTGTAAAAAAAAAAAAAAAAAAAAAAAAAAAAAATTGGCTTTTTGGTGCTTTCTCAAGATGAGAGACTTCTTCTTCTTTCAGTGTGGCACTGAAAGAATATTTCACTTTCTCCTGTCCACTTGCAACACAGTGCAATGTTCCTCTTTGACAGACTGATTTTAACATCTAAGGTGGAAAGGAGAGCTTTGAGATTCTCACTAACTTTCTCAGCATATGCATCACTTAGAATAGAGTTAATGCTTTTCTGTTGCCTATCTGCAACTCATCCTATTGTCTTTTAGGTGCACTGGACTGCAGCTGTGTTCCAAAATGGCACTTTTATGATCTCAAAATCCTTTGTTAATGAAAATGGTATATGTTGTATTTTTGCTAAATGACACACAAGTAGCACAATAGTTGGAATCTTCTAAAACTGAATATCTAGGCCTCCCATTCCTTCCAATTCATGTTATAGCCTAATTGCTTAATATGTTTGACCCACATATTTTTGAGAGGGAAGTACATTTTATTCATCTGTTAGTGATTTATTTTTCAACTTGGCTGGATTCAGTTCAGGTAGAAATGTGTCTGTTTGACTGACATAAGCTGTCTCACCTCTCATCTCTCTTCTCTCTTCCTGTCACTTTCCTTCCAACCTTGTCTCTGTCAGTAATGCTCTGCTTGTCTGGCGTCTCTCTCACTCTTTTCCCTGGCTGTCTCCTGTGCTCTTTCGGTCAGCCTCCTTTTCTATGTCTTTCTTCTTTCCATAACCTGCCCACTCTCTCCTTCATATCCTCTTGTCTCTTTGCATTAAATGTTATATCCTGTCTGTATATTTTCTCTGTCTATCCTCAATTCTCTCCTCAACCCCCGTGTTCACTGCCATCCCTTTCTTTGTGACTCCTCGCTTATGTCTCCTGCCAGTGTGATAAAAATAATTTAGTTAAAATAGACATATGTTCTTTATTTAATTCTTTTGCTTGAGATTGCATTGTGTGCAGTGCTTCCTGCTCTTCCTCTGTCATCTCCATCTCCTTCTCTCTCTTTCTCTCTTTCTCTGTAGCTAGCTAAATCACTCAGGTGAAATTAGCCAGCATAAAACGTAATGGATGGTTACTCTCTGTAGCATGACCACTAAGAAGCTACTTGTCAGATAATGCAGAGCTGCTGAGTCTCACGCACTGACCATGTGACTCTTGAAATTGACACTTTTTCACACGCTCTCATGCCCGTTTTCTCATGTAGTGAAAAACAAATTCATAACTGATGACGTTGCAGCACGAATAGACGAGACTGACGGCACACGGACAGAGAAGACGGAGCAGCACAGTGCAGTAGTAGTGGGGGGAAGTAAGAAATATACATAAATCTATATTTTAATATTCCCATGCATGCTTCTCAGAGTAATCTCAATTAGTGGCTCTTTGAACGGTGGCACGACATCTCTTTTAGGGGTGAAACCGAGTATAAATATGGTATTCTGAGAAGTACAAATAGTGGGTTTTAATATGAATATTTATTTAGTATGCTTCCATTAGGCATCTGAAGAAGTTGAGAACAGGCGAGGAGTTAGTTATCGTGGTGCTGTATAAAATAGAACTGACTTTATTGTCATTGCATTGCATGTTAACATACACCGAAAATTGGAAAACTGTACCCCATTCACTCTACTCATCCATCCATTCACTCAAATGCACATACATTAAAAGAAACTGTTGGTTGAATGAGTAAATAACGATGGAAATATAATTTAAAATAGAATCTTTGCTGCACCAAAGTTAAATTCAAGCTGTTATTTCATCACTTTTATTAATACATCAGAAAAAATACCAAGGTCCTGATCTTGGGGATCTGAATGGTGCATACAGCCAAAAGTGCTATATAAAAAAGTCAGTATTTATCTCTACAGAGCATGTAATTGGATATTCAAGTATGTCTAAATAGAAATAATGTGATCTATAAGAGTTATAAGTTATAAGTTATGTTATAAGACCTGTGTAAAGTACAATTTATCAGACAGTAACTCAACTTGAAATAACAGGCTTTATGTAAGAAAATATGGATACCAAAACTTTTCTAACAAGAACAAAAACACATAATCAAGGCAGTTTTCTTTATTCATTTACATTCTTCATTTCGTGTAGCCAACTTTTTGGTCAGTGATGTGTAGGTGTTGCATCCCATTTAATGCAAAAAAACATTAACAAAAATAATTTGTAATGTAAATCATATTCCTCCTGGGGGTGTTTCTCATTCAAGCCTCGCAGCTCTGAAATCAGCGAGCAGAACGACGCATTGACACAGCTCTCCACTATCAGCCATGGATTGCTTAAGATACGGCTCTGAATATTTAATCAGTCCTCTTTTAAACGCCTATTTTTATCAGCTAGGCTCAATAATTCAAAGCATACTTCTCCTTTTCTCATCTGCAGCACTGTGTGTGTGTGTGTGTGTGTGTGTGTGTGTGTGTGTGTGTGTGTGTGTGTGCGTGTGCGTGTTAGTGTGTGTATCATTGTACTGCACATGTATGTTTGCCTTGGTGTGTGCATGTTCGTTGTGTGACAGTGTGCTT
Source organism: Scomber scombrus (assembly GCF_963691925.1). Classification (NCBI taxonomy): domain Eukaryota; kingdom Metazoa; phylum Chordata; class Actinopteri; order Scombriformes; family Scombridae; genus Scomber; species Scomber scombrus. Next base: position 7,477,597 of record NC_084986.1, read on the forward strand.
TTGCCTTTCATGCACATGGACACAGTGTGCATCCATGAAACAGAAAGAGAGAGAGAGTGAGTTCGAGCGGCACAAAGAGGCAGATACAGAGGCAAAAAAAAAAAGAACAGTTGAAAGGAAACACTTTGTTTTGGTTTGTGTCAGTCACTGAGTGAATGTGTCTGCCCCCACGCTGAGCTATCAGAGACGCCCAGCTGAGGACATAATTTCAAGTTTGCGTGGTCCTGACCAGCCTGTCATCCCATCAAACTCTGTAGGCAAACTCTCTTTTTTTACGGATCTGTAATCTTCCAAAATGTTACCAACAACTAAGATGAGAGGAAGACGGCCAATTTTTTTTAGCATAGCTTGTTTGTCTGACACAATTTCACAAAAACTCAGTTCCCCCTTGAGCCTTAATTCGCCTCAGGAATAGGTCTGTTTTTGAATAATGAAACCCTAATCAAGCTCAAACACAGAAAAAATGCCCAGCACTTGATCTACAATCATACAGCAAAGCAAGCAATCAAAGAGCTTAGTCTTTTTAGTTTAAAAAACAAAACAAAAAAAGACTTGCAATCAAATCAAGACAGACAACAGGTTTGGACATGAGGTATAGTCTGACATCTACTTCCCAATGTTGCCACAGAATGGATTTGATTTGATTTAATTAGCTGCATTTATGACAGCCCCGAGTCCACTGAAGAGAAACGAGGACGGTAGGCGTCCTAACTAGGCCTGTAGGCTCTGTCGTTTGGCACAATAACAACTTTAGTTATGGAAGATTGGAAGTATACCTGCTTCTCTTGTTCCTCTGATTATTAAGGGCAGCATGCAGTGGGTATCGGGAATGGGTACAGACTTGACTTCGGTGTGAGGAACCAGGTTAAATGTAAGCATATCGAACATAGCATCAGATCAGGCAGGGAACTGAGGTCCTCTTTCCAGGCTGATATTGGGGATCCCCTGACCCTTCCTCACTGCCACCATGAAGTACAAATTTGTGGTTTTTAGTGAAATATCTCAACAGTTATTGGATGGATTAGCACAGCACTGATCTGGCATGGAGTGATCTTACACCCCCGACAGGTCAAACCTTTCACTTCTACTGTGAAATATTTCCACATTTCCAACATGTATTGCTATCAAATTTGGTGCAAACATTCACAGTCCCCTCAGGACGAACTAAATGTTGTGAGTCATCAAGCACCATCAGCAGGTCTAATTTTGAATTTGTCCAGTGCTTTGATTTATAACTAAAACTAATGATATTCCCATCAGCTTCAGTTGTACTTGCTTATTACCAAATGTTAGCATGCTACCACATTAAACTAACATTATACCCTCTTAATATCAGCATGTTCCCATTGTCATTTTGAGCATGTTAGCATATATTATGCACAGCAGAGTCTTACAGTCGGACAACGATGGAGGTGTTTGGCACAGATGAATTAGCTACACTGAAAATGTTAGTTAGTAAAATCGATTAATGGTTGGTTTTAATCTTTTCATGGGATTGGCAACATGAAAAAATATAAGTTTAAGCATTGATTGGCAGCAGACTTATTTAGTTACCATAGCAACAGTGGCTGCAGCTCATTGTTAATGTAGTATTTAGAGCTGCCATCCAGGCCAAACTGACAAACAACATGATTTCTTTTTAAAAAACGAACTAATTAATTAATGTAATTAATCAGTTGGAACCAGTGGCCCTTCACACTTTGGAGCTCCATTACACGCTCCTGCCAACACTGCTGCCGAGGCTCACTCAACCTTCCCTAACCTCCTCCTAGTGTGATGTATTCTTGACATTGTTGATTTAGCCAAAGATTTAATGTTTATGTATGTTTATTAAAGGATTAAGGGAGTATTAGTTCCCTCTCAAAGAGCAGAGCCTTTCCCACCAAATCTAACCGCATAAGCATTTTGTAATAAATCATCAGATCCTCGACAAGTCTTTGACTTAAGTGCGTGTTTATGCATGTGAGATGTACCACTGCTGTGTGCTGCTAAGTCAATGCATTCTTGCATTTATAGTTCATGCATATACCTCTATAATTTTTCATTGCACGCACACAGTATACAAGTATATGTGCATTTATTTGTTTCGTGCATGAATCTGCACATATATGGACTCCTGTAACTACATTAAACTGTATATGTATGTGCAGTCAAGTGTGTGTGCAAGCAAGCGTACTTTGCAACAGACATTATAGAGACAGATGGCTCAGGTGCCCTCCACACCCATGTTTGAGCACTGCTCATGCAGGCGTATTGCGTAGCTCTCTGCGTGTGTGTTCTGTTGCGGGTGTGTTCCTCCTTGCATGTGTGTGCCGTGGCAGCGTGATATTCTCCGCAGCGACCGGGATTGGTGCTGCGGCCCCTGATGGCATCAGAGAGAGGAGTGCCAGCCAGCAGACAGAGAGCCTCGACTCACGTGGAATCACCCCAGACAAGACATTAAGAGAGGAAGTCGCACTTTGTGTCTCATGGCATTCATTTATAAAAGGTTTCTGCTGAACACAAAGTGATTCGACGTGTGACTCACTGCTGCTTTTACTGCCTAATCAAAGACATTTATATCTTCCTGAAGGTAAACTGTATTAAATGCTGCATATTCTCTGGTTATTTTTTTCTGGGACAAATCTGTAAATATGTTACTTGATAACCTTTTTTTCACCTGATGATGTACAGACACAGTGCACATCTTTCCTCAGGCTGTTTTCTGCACTTAAGATGAAGGTGTTGCTTCCTCTCATTCCTCTATAGTCTGCTTTCTTATGAGCATCTCAGATTGGATGGACAGAGTGGGTTCATTGCCAGTGATTCATTTTACCGACCCACTGTGTACTCAGCAATCTCTGCAGTAACCTTCACCTCAGACAGTTCTTTAGTGCACGTCTAGGATTTTTGATTAGTGTTACTGGTATAGAAGTATTGGTTTCTTGTGACGAAATGAATGAAATCAGTAAAAGAGAACCAAGCTTCAAGTGACCGAACACTACAGACAGTCATGTTAACATCACTCATTCTGTTTGACTAACATGTAATGACACTGACAAGCATTGATATGATAAGACCGATAGAAGATCGATACAACTCTCACGGTGAGTAGTATCAGTCTTCTCAGCTAACTGTTGTCAATAAAATAAAACAAATTTCCCAAAATTCATTTTAAGCTTTTTTTGAGTTAATTTAAAAGAAAGGTGGTTAGTCACCGGAGGCAGCTCTCATATTTTTCTAATAAAAGGAGAATACATTGGTTAGAAGAGGGAGAAAACAGAGGCAGAGTAGGTTTTGTTGACTAAAGTGCATAATTTATGTGACATTGTTTAAAATTGGAATCTGAATCTGTCATCATTTTCCACAAAGTGCCTGCAGCATGTGTTAATGAAAGGGACAAGTGTGCCTGGTGTCATCCTCTTGTTTAATGGATCCCTGTTTAAATAATAATTACCTGATTTCCAGGAAATCTTTTGTTTATGTCAGAGCCCCCTGTATGTAGAAAGACAATCAGCACTGTGGCACATGGAAAGCTGGTTACATAACGGCAGATTGGGCGGTTGGCAGAGCGAAGCAGACAGAGCATCTTATCAATGGGGGACGACAGTGAGGTTTTCAAGTTTGGACACAGTAAACAACTCACTGAGCAAACATCGGCTGAGCACAGCTTACTCATGTTTTCTCACTGGTATCTTTCTGTAATGCTCATATATCCTCATCTGTCTGTCAAAAACGAAAAAAAATTGCTAGGCTGTGACTGCTGCTGTATCATCAGTGTGATTTTGATTCAAGTTATGGTCCATCTCAAGCATTTAAAGCCTCCACACATCCCCCAGTACACCCACACTGGTGTTGGCATGTTGTTTTCCTTGATTAGACATCTTCTCTGGACTGTGTGGGTGTGAATAGACTGTGATAGATTGAAATTTTCCCCACTCTTAGTTAGTTTTGTTGCACTTGTTGGGGCCCAACTTCACACTGAGCACATGTCTAATTAGCCAGAATAACTGAAAACACCTGTGTGGGCATGCAGGGTCTTTGAAAAGATTGATACTGACGAGACTTTTTATGGCAGCGAGTTGGACGTGACAGAAAAAAAGCACATCGGGACACAAATAACTGCATTGACAAAAGTGCCATTTCCAGGGTTCTGCTATTATATGACTTCCTGGGTTAATTGAATGCCATTTCAGCCACCATTAATTAGTTACACCTGTGCCTTGACTGTTGAGACAAGTCAAAATGTCTGCCATGATGGCAACCAATGAAGACTAAAATTACAGAGACTTTCGGTGTTTATCATCCATCTATATTAGACATCTTTTGGGAAGATGCATCTTGTCAGTGATTAGCCCAAAAAGTAGGGGAAAATATGTTTAAGTTTGGTCACACTATCATTTAAAAGGATAAAATTTGATGGCAAATCTAATTGATTTCAACGCTTGTGCGGGTGATGGTTAAATCTTTCTTTGAGTTCAGCTTTCGTGAACTTCAACAGTGGCTAACTGGCTAGCGTATTTGTAGTGTTGCACTGTCCACGTCTATGTAATAGACCTACTAGTGTGTCTTAATTACTCTGCTCCACAGAAGAGGCATGGTTTACAGTTAGTTGTGAGGAAAGAGGCCCATGATGTATGTCTCTTAAATAAATGGTAAAAATTAGCTGAATTTATATCGCACCTTTCTAGTCTTCCAACCACTTAAAGCCCTTCACAATAAATGCTCACTCATTCACAAAAACACACCACTCATGCTGGTGGAAGAGGCTGCCATGCAAGGTGCCAACCTGCTCATCAACATCTAATCAAACACAAAGTATCTTGCCAAAGGACATTTTGACATGCGGTCTGGAGGTGCCAAGAATTGAAACACCAATCTTCTAATTAGTGGACAACCCACTTTTAACTCTTGAATCACAGCTGCCCAATAAACTGTGTAAACTCACTGTACTGTTAACAAGCAAGTTCGCCAACTGAGGTTGTGTCCGAAATCACTCCCTTATTCACTCATTCACTTCTCCATATATAATAAAAACTAAACTGTTTACTGAATAGTGGCAGCAAATCAAGATTTCAGAAACGTACTTATCATCATAATTATACGTCATCACCATCGGCTGTAGAGTCACATCTTTAAAATGTGGAGCCTTGCATTGTGTGATCGTTAGCTTAAAGTACGGTACATGCCATCTTTCCATAGTGGAGATATTTACACACTCAGCATTTGGACACTCAAATAAAATGGCAGAGGGTAAATGTAGTGCACTATATGGTAAATATGGAGTGATTCGGACACAGCCTGAGAATAAGCAAGCTAGCTAGCTCAGAGCGCTGATGTTTTATGAATGATATGAATAATGCCTCACTCATGTCGTTGTCCAGATGTCTGTGTAGCCATTGTGGTCCTGCCAAGCTGGTCTATTGCTGTGAGTAACCTTGTCTTCAAAAACTTTTTCTACTCTGTCAGTGTGTTTGCATTTCTCTCTTGACTTCTGTTGCCAGTCTTACTGAACCATGACAGAATGAATACCACTTTAAGAGGGTCTCCATAACAAACAGAATGCAAGTCCTGGTGTCTGGTTCAAACTAGTTTGAGCTTTGACGAGCTTGGTTTATCAAGTGGATGTCTGAATACTCCACATGAGTAGTCAGTAATTGACTATGTAATTCGCGGTGTGGAGGGGCTTCCTTGTGTGTCTGATGAAATAGGGTTCAGTTTGGCTTGTTGTGCTTCATCCACTCTGCTGGCATCCTTGTGTGTTTGCAGTGGGTAAGTGTTTGTGTGCAATCCAGTTCATTGCTGTTTTAAGAGATATTGATCCTCACACTCAGTATTTTAACAAGGTTTGCAAGTTGTGTCAAATAGTTATCTCCAAACAGTTGATCAGGAAATTTTCTACAAAAACATAATAATTATAGAATTGAGGCAAAAAGAGGCAGCAATTACAAGATCAAACAGCATCAAGAGAATACAAATCAAGTTGAGTCACATTAGAAACAACCGAAGGGATCTCAGTAATACAATAATGATTTTTATGTTTTAAGATAAATGTGAATCAAAGCTGCTCTAATCAATATGTTTATACTACCATAGATCAGCTGAGTAGGCATAATGTGAAAGAGGTCGTTTGGAGTAATGAACACAACAACTATGCAGTCACCCTCAGCTCTATAAAACATCTTTACATTGTTCAGCTCAGAGAGTTGCTGGTTTGAGAAGTGTATCATCCTTATTCTTTATTCTCATTTAAACTATTTCTTTAAACAATCTTCTCAGTGCCAGAAACACAGGACTGCTGGATACTGTAACAATCATATAGGATTATAGAATGACCAACAGTTTAAATAATTTAAACTTGGTTTCTGAGAAATCACATTTTGTCTATGATTATGGCACAGCTAAGAATACTCATACCTGGCAATACTGGGTTTTGAAAATATGGGATCCCAACTGTCCATAATTTTTTTTTCTTTTTAAGGTTTTGTGTGTGTGTGTGTGTGTGTGTGTGTGTGTTGTGTGTGTGTGTGTGTGTGTGTGTGTGTGTGTGTGTGTGTGTGTGTGTGTGTGTGTGTGTGTGTGTGTGTGTGTGTGTGTGTTGCATATGACAAAAAACACTTTGGCTCCTAGTAAAACCCATGCTTGTTTAATGAATAGACACTAATTAAAACACACTTACACTAATTAAAATATACTTACACTAATTAAAACATTTCTGCCATGTCCGCTCTGTTAGATACCACTAAATTCTACACACTGCACCTTTAAATGGACATGAGCATCCTGTAAAATAAAAAAATCACATAAATCTAAATGCTAATGCTGTTGTAGGCTGGGGAGAAGGAAGGAATTAAATGGGAAAAAAACCCAGATAGCACTACATGGGACTGTAAAATGTCCAATACCAATAAACAAGCTTTAGACTCCACATACAGTCACACACAATACGCTCTACATTTTTTTATTCGTTTCTCCAGTCTTAATGATCCAGCAGTATAAGATAGATATTGTTTGTGCCTGTATTTACATTTGTGGGCACACCAAAGGGCACACTAAAGTGCACACACACACACACTCACACATACACACGCACACACACACGTACTCCTCTTGCTGGTTGGGATGGATGGATCTGTAATGGTTCACTGAACGATTCCTCCTCCATCCTCCCTCTTGTGCCATCCATCCATCCATTCATCATTCATCACTCCTCCTTTCATCTGTCTCCCCTCCCTCTGTAAAAGCTGCATTTATGTAATAGATACTGTAGTGCCCGAACACTAAAAGCAAAATGCAGTGAAGTGGATCTACATTATGGCCTCTGCTATGAGAGGACTGCAAATGGTAACACTGCTCACTTGGAATTAATGGAGTTTGTTACAAAGACAAGAGGGAGGATTTATGGTCAATGGAAAGACTGCAGTGTGCTCACCGCCCTCATTTCCATCACTGGGTGTCGAGCTACAGTTTCTGGATGCAAATTGTGCATTGCGTTTAATTGCTTCATACATAATCGTTGGAAACTTCTCGTAATACTTTGAATTGTCTGAATCTTGACTGGAGACCTAGTGGGTTAGTGGCACAGCAGTTTCAGGCACCAGCATGACTCAGTGTCACTCCGTGTTTTACAGTCACTCTGTGTGTATTTATGACGTTTAAATCTAATGGCTCACTGAGCTGAAACTCAATACAGTGCGAATGTGCTATCAACATGAAATTGACTGCAGCTCTGTGGATGGCAACGTCGGTCCAGCCTGAAATATCTCGGCCCCTCGATGGACTGCTGCGAAGCTTGATACAGACAATCACGATTCACAGGAGATGAATCTCAATGACTTTGTGATCCCCTGACCTATCCTCTAGATGCCATTTTGCTGTGTAGTGAAATGTCTCAACAGCTATCGGATGAATTATGATAAAATCTTGTACTGACATTCATGTTCCCCTCAGAATGAATTACGCTTTCTTCCGAGTTCTTTCAGCACCATCATCACATCAAAATTGTAATATGGCCTCAGCTGTACAAAACCAAACTAAAAGGTAAAACATTATGCGATACATCGGCATGTTAACGTTTTTATTGTGAACATGTAAGCAGGCTGATGTTAGCAATTGGCTCAAAGCACCACTTTGAAGTGGGAAGCCAAAGTTTATCTACACATTAATATTCCCAATACAATGTCTGACTCTTGCTTACAGAGCTGCACACATGATCAGACATGTATGTCAATATACAGAGTACATGTACACCTTTGACAATTATTAATATCCCACATTCTCTCTAATTAAGCACATGGCCCTTTATGTCCAAAGTGTCCTTTTGTCGAGGCATATTTTATGTTTGTGTGTGTGTGTGTGTGTGTGTGTGTGTGTGTGTGTGTGTGTGTGTGTGTGTGTGTGTGTGTGTGTGTGTGTGTGTCCATGGCCATTATCAAAAAAGATAGTTAAAAATTAATAATATCTCCGCTATAAATGTTGAAAAACTGCTGCAGGTGAAATGATGACCTTGTGCCGGCTGCATCAGTTATGCATTTTAAGTTTAATAATGGTCCTGACTCCTGGTTCTAGTTAATATTTAGGCTACATGGTTGGCAATAGTTCTCTGATTATTTTTGCTAGTTTGAAGGACAAAATAACTTCCTTCATATGTTTGAGAAAAAATAGGCCAAAAATCTAAAAGCAGCCAGTATAAAACAGATTTCACTATAGCTGGAATTCTGATTCAAGCCACTGAAACTACATTATTGTGTCATTAATAGTTCACTTTGCAATTTACATGGTTTTATTCACATTTATGGACAACAATAATACTCTATATTGCAATGTTTTCTATTATTACTTACAGTGAGTTTATTATTATTGATAGGTGCAAAAGTTGTTAATAATCACTAATAAAAGAATAGGTTAATGCTGCAATAGCAAATTGTGCCTTGTTTCCAAATGGAGTGCCACTGGGAAGAGATAGATTGGATGAGGAGATGAAGACAGAGAAAGCAGAGGAAGAGGAAGACTGCAGTCCAGAGAAAGTGTGCAGATAACAGGAGGAGACTCGAGCCAGAGAGGGGACATAATCGAACCCACTACCCACCCCTACTACAAAACCCAACCGATCGTACCCTTCAATTCAATATAAAATATGAGTAGGTCTTTATCCAAATGTGTAGTAATGTTGGACCACTACTGTCATTTCCAGAGACTGCAGTGGTAAGGTCATTTTAGAAGAAGTGGTATGAAAATAAACTGTGACTAAAGTATTCTCTAAGTACTGACGTCATGTTTTGTTTCAGCTGCTCTCTCCTTTTTAAATGATGAAAAATACATACGCCACCACACCTGGAAAACAGTGAGGTTTAATCAGTGGAGAAGAAAATTAAAAAAGCACAGTTCCTCAAACTGTCACATGTATGGTATGATGAGGTGAAACACAGTTAAGAAAAGGTCATTGGAGGCCTTAATCTGGTGCTGATAGAAAGAGCACTCAAACACCTCTTGAAAAAACTTTTATGGCAAACTCTTCAAAACAACACTCTGCCTGTATTGAAATTCAGAAGAGAAAACACACCGATCAGTATCCACTGGAGCTGTCGGGCACACGGTGGGCCTGTAGAGAAACTGCACTTAAGACTCTGAGGAAGGTCCTTCAAGCTGTCATGCAGTTCATTGAGGAAATGACACAGCATGATGCCCTTTACTCTTTAGCAGGTGGTGCAATGATCCTCAAGAGCTTCAATTTTGAATTCCTCTTGTGTCTGGAGATCACCTGTCCAATCTTCCAGGTGACTACAATTGCTTGTGATTCATTGTAGCAGAAAAAATAGGAATCTGGCTGCAGCATACAAAACTGTTGATGGAGTTTTGCAGAGAAACTGGAAATGTATAAACTAGGTACAGAGCACCCCCCCCCCCCCCCCCCATCTGAGGTCTCTGGACAAGCTAGAAGGTAGAAGGCACCAACGAGGTTCAAGTATGATGCCACTTCCCAAACGTTGCAAGAGTACTACAGTGCTAAAGTGTTTTTTTGGAGACAAATTCCACATGGGAAATCCTGAATGCCTTCAACTGCCTGATTGTCCCAGAGGACTCTAAAACAGGAAGAGGCACTCTAAGCTTTGAAGAAGCGCTGCCAATTCTATAATACTGAAGGGGAAGTCAGATTGCAGACAGAACTTAAGGTCTTTATTACCTCATACTCATGCCCAAAACCAGTCATACCTTCAGTAGTCAAAGAAAACGAACTGTACTTCTGGTTTTCTGTAACTGTGAAGTGATCTTTCTAAAAACTAAAGCTGGTAAAAACCAAACTTTGCAAACTTAACCAACCTTTGCAAAGGGGAGAGGGGAATGGCGCTTTTATTAGCAATTAAGGGTCAATCAACCACAGTGATGTAATACACATTTTTCAGGACATGGCCAACAGAAAGTTGCTGTTATGAAAGCCACCAAGCGTTCTACAACAACTCAATCCGATCCTTTCCACTTATTGATAAGATTAATGCTCATCTGTGATGTTTAATAGGTGCCAACAGAACACACACACACATTCAGTCTCTCCACGGCCCTGATTCTGATCAACAGAACGTCCAAATTCAATCAGTAGATGATAAATTGAATGAATCCAGCTGTGATAGACTAGCGTAGTATTGAAAGGGCAACCGCCATGAGAACCAGCAGCAGCAATTAAGTAATGAATAGGAGGAATAAGTGTCATTAAGTTAGAGTATTCCCTACTGTGTTACCCAAGGGTTGTTACTCATTAAAATGCAATTTGACCTTATCAATAGCAATTATTTGAGAGAAGAACAGGTCCCTCTGATTATTAGTCTTCTGTTTAATATTACCCAAGAACCAAACAGTTTTCTTTGCCACAATGAGACCAAATACTGAAATATCATAATTCTAACACATTTTGTGCAGATGTTACAGTATATAGATCTAGGACAAAGACTTGGTTATACAGGAGTAGTTTTTCCCATCAGATTAAACACATATCATATGAATGTATGTTATAATACATAAAGTGCCATATAAGTTGAGAGTGTATATGTGGTGTCAAGTAATATCTCTATGTAAGTTTAAGATAGATGAGTGATGTTGCTTGAACATTGTCTCTTGTGCTTTTCGAGTAAATATGATATGCTGTATGTCCATATGTGTTTCATCATGTCACTATACCCATTCATTTTAATGGAGCCTCTATTTAAGTCCAGATGAAGCTGCATTTCGAGAGTAACTTCCACATTGGACGTATTTTTCGAGTGATTGATTGATGAGTAGATATTATGATTTTATTGTTTGAAATGGGTTAAACATGATAGGTAAACAAATAGGTGCATAACATGACTGGGCAAGTGAATTTAAAGGGTTAAAAAGGATGTTTTTCATTTCATCTCAACTTCAAGAAGGAAAATTTAACAAAAAACAACCACCCATTGCTGTCATGAAAGAAGGCTCTCCTTGCTCATGCCTTTTTACTGCATCCTCTGGAATTAAACTTTCCCTTTTTTCTCACCATGGCACAGGCTTTTCTAGCTTTTCCATACGCTGCTTCATATACAAAGACTAATAACCACATCCGGTGCACAAAAGAAAGGATCTTATGTTTTATTTTGTTTTGTTTTTTTTCTTGCTGCAAAGCTAATTGCTTTCACTGGGACACAAAGGCATGAGCCATTTTTTTCCTTTTGGATAACTGCAGGAGGCTGTGAGGATCATTTGCAATCATCTCCTTTGTTTTACATTCCCTTAACCGATAAATCAAAAATTCATTATGCAAATTAAATTAAGTGCAGGGTGTTATCGTCCTCATCTGTTATAGCAGGCAGAATGCAACACAAATGAAGGCTTTGACTTTAAAACAACCTTTGTGGAAACATTTTCCTCCTGTTTTCTTTTTCATTAGAGGTTTGTGTACAGTCATTTAATCAAATACAGGCAAAATAGCAGCCTTTTTGAAATAAGTTGTTCTGAAATGAGCCCTTCAATTATGTAACTATGCATTTGTAGCATTAACAGTGGCTGGTCATGAATGATATATCTTCCTCTTTGATTGATCAAACCTTTTAAGTTAATTTGCCCATACAGGAAAAGGGGCTCAATCGTCATGAGTCAGGCAACCACAGCAGCAAATATCAATTTCAATTGCTTTAATCTGCATTCAAAGCCATAATTCACTCTTGACATGACTAGAAATTACAGTGTTAAACTCATTCAACTGATGTGTATGAGTGTGTACACTGTGTGCTATATTATCATGGTGTAAATGTGTGTGGGGGAAACCGGCCACCGTGCAAGAGAACACGAGGCTGTTGCAGTAAGTATACACTCTCCATTTACGCAACATAACACACACACACACACACACACACACAGAGCTTAATCCTCCAGGACAACCTGTTCCGGTGAATTTGCAGCTCTATTTGTTTCAGTGCAGCTGGCTGAGGGCCCGGCTTCCAGGGCCATCAGGGCCCGCATTCAGCCACACGAACCCCAGAGACAGGGACTGGTGATACCGGCTGGGCCACAGAAAGAGACAAGAGTGGGTCAGTACGTCCATGCACGCCCTCGACTTAGATCAAACACTGGCGCAGACACACACATCCACAAATAAAGACTAATAAGCAGCAAAACACTTCAGAAATGAAATAAAATCTTGTTAAATAATTTGCTAAAAGCCTTTAATATGCACCGTTTGTGTCACACATGCAAGACTCACCTATTGTGACAAAGGAGGAGGATTACTATGGTAGAAAACACTTTTTTTGGGGACTTGATTAAGTGGAGAGGCCCAGTATGAAAACTTAAAGTGGTTTTTATTCCGCTTCATATTGACCACAACAGACTCATTTGAACTCATTGTCCAGGCTGTTGAGCTGCTGATTGACTGCAGGTTGACAATAGAGTCATGTCATTACAAAAATAGAGAGAGTATTGATTTTACTGTGGGATCTTATTACAGTACACATGTCCTGTTTATCCCTGCTAATATCTTTGCGTTTGCCTGGCAGTATTTTGGTCGTACTAATGTATCCTGGGTAAACAAGTATCAAATGTGTGTGTGCGTGTGTGTGTGTGTGTACATTAGAGAGAACGAGGTTGATCTTATTGTGTGTGAGTGGATTAGTTTTTTGTTTCGAACAAGCCTGAACTTTTCAGCTAGATTTTTAAATGAAAAAAAACCCCAGAAAATTTGGGACCTGATCCAAACTGTAATTGCAGTTCTGCATAAGGGAACTTTTCACATGGCATCATCTCATTAGCTTTACACTGTGTTATGTTGCGGCTGTTTCATGTGTTGGACTTAAGGAGTAAATTGAAGCGGATTCACTTCTTAATTAGCTCTCTTTGAGGTTATGGTAAAGAAAATATTTCATCAGTTAATATCAGCGGTGAGAAAATGTTATCTTGTAAAACAGAAATCAATAACAACACAGCCTTTCTTTCATCTCAACTTGTTAGAGCCTTGAAGTAGAATTCTGCACACAGTGTGCAGCAATGTCAATGCATTATGGATCCAGTGTGATGGCAGCGGAAAAGTATAGACGAGATTACTGCAGTGAGTGAGAGAGTGAATGAGAAAGTACAGAGAGTGTGAGTGAGTGAGTGAATGAGTGATTAAATTAGTGAGTGAGTGATGAGTGCACGAGTGAGTAAGTGACAAACAAATGAATGAGTGATGCAATTTGTGAGTGAGAGTGAGAGAGAAAGTAATGAAGAGTGATTAAATTAGTTGGTAATCTATTTAGTGAGTGAGTAATTGATGTGGTGAGTGAGTTAGTGAGTGAGTGATGGAATTAGTGAGTTAGTAAGTGAAACACATTTTGACAAATTAAACGAGTCAGTGATTGAGAAAGTGATGCAATTAGCGAGTGAATGAGTTTACCTAGTGTACGATAGTGTGTGAATGTGTGAGGAAGTAAGGAATGCAATTAGTGAATCAATGAGTTATACAAAGAGTGAGAGAGTGAATGAGTGAGTAAGTGACACAGTTAATGAGCCAGTGAGTGATGCAATTAGTGAGCAAGTAAAGTTAAGGTAATTTACTGAAATGAAATAAAAACAGGTACCAACAAATGAAGCCCATTTGCAAACAAAAGTCACTAAAATTGTTCACAAAGTTGATTCAGCATAATTTTTGATGCTTTTTCACAGTTTTGATTCCGTTCAACAACAGGTTCATATCATATTATCATACCATTTGATGTGTGATCAGTACGAATGGTCTAAAAACTTTGTAAGGGTTGAATTACCTGTGTCTCAAGCGCTGAAATAGTAAAAAAAAACCCTTTGCTTATATACTTACTTACTATGCTTTAGGGCCTGACCAATACTGGATTTTTGGGGCCAATACTGATATTATGGAGTTAAAAAATCCTGATAGATATGTCAGTCAATCATTTTATATATACAGAATATATACATAAACTCAAATTTTTGTGTGGTTAACAAACACTTGTGACAAAGATATGTAATGGAAGCTGTGATAGTTTACAGTTTAAGAATAAACTTAATTTTTTTATAAAATTACCTCAGTGTAAACTTCACTGGGAATTTAATATGTAAAGTTTAATTAGGAAAAAGGATTAAATATACATAAAATGTGTCCTTTTATACCTTTAATAAAAATATCAGACAGCATCAACACTGATACTGATATACAGTATCTGTGATAAGACAATTATTTTATTTGGTCGGGCTCTACTGTGCTTACTGACTAATTAATTCCAGTCTCTTTCTTTGCAGACCGAACACTCCTTGTAGATGCTTCACATCATAAGCCTACCAAGAAAGGGAGGAGTTATTCCTTTTAAGCCACCAAAAGGCTTTAAATGTAAAACATCTGTGCAATAAGTGTTGAGTTTCATTAATAGTAGCTGATCTCTGGTTTAAAAATAGCCAAAGCCAAAGTGCATTCAAGCAGGCAGTGAGAACAATTCTAGTATAATGAGAAATTCAGAGCAACGCTATGGTGAGTGTGAAATTACTCTGTTGTTGTAGTGATGCTATTAGAGCTTTGGAAATGAACATTATTCTCAATGAGTGAGATAGGAAATCAAGAGAGAAAACAGAAGAATAGGACACAAAGTGAGTGGGTGAGCGAGTGAGTGAGTGTGTGAGCGAGCAAGCTGCAGAGTAAATAAGTGAGCGAAGCGGTGAGTGAATCACGACCGACCAACAAGTCACGCAAGCTGAATTCTGATGTTGACCTGCACAGAATCAGCCCACTGCACCAACTGAGTTCACTACGAACACATCCAGCTGTGTCATCCAGCTGTCAACACAACCTGCTTTAGTAAGTTCCATGTTTGGATGGAAAAACCTGACGGATGAGATATAAACACATGGTGGCACTGATAGTGTTAAATATTTATCACTTTCTCCACGGGCATGAAATATAATAAAGGCGTGTGTGTGTGTTTGTGTGTCTCTATCCATTGAGTGAAATACATCCCTATCCTATCTTGTTAGGGTCAGTCTAGTGTGTCCATGTTATCTCAACTGATGCAGAAAGCAAAAAGAGAAAGAAGTAGAGAATGAATGAAAGCGAGGAGAATAAATTGTGAAAAATTAAGAGATGATGAAAGAAGAGGAATTGATAGATAGGGAATAGAGAATGAGATAGAAAGGGTAAAAGAGAATAAAAGAAAGTCAATTAAAATGATAGAAAAAGATACAGACTGTGAAGAAAAAAAAAGAGATAGGCTACTTTTTTTTTAAAGGAGGAGAGGAGAATTGGCTCTAGCTGACTGCACAGCAGAGAATAATACAGCACTAAAGTAGTTACAGCACCAGTGCAGGGTTATGTAAGCCTCTGTCATAGATTCTTCTACTCTTCCATTCAGGCCAAAGCTTCAGAAAAAAACACATTGATATTTTTGGTGCCAGTGAACAGTGAATTTAATTTAAAATTGTAATAGATGTTAAAAAGGAAAGTTTCAGTTGAGAGCCATAATTTCACATTAATAATCTGTGTTAAGGTTTTGAGAAACAGGAAATCAAAGGAAACTGAGCGAGGGGATTCAATTTTGACTTTAACACGTTTGGCTGTCATTGCAATCTGTACCAGCAGGATAAAACTATCCATGAATGCACTGTCCTTTGTAGTATATTTATCAGGATTGATTGAACTTTTAGATTGCTAAACATTTCTGTAGAAGATCTGCTGTTTGTATTTTTGGTTGATTCACTACTGCATCCAGTAAAAGCTGTTTTTACTCATTTTTAGAAACAAGCTGATGAAGTTATAGTCAATGTGTTAGCAAACATGTAAGTATTTACAGCAGAGTTGCAACATTACCAGTCTTTTGAAACTTTGATTCAACCTGTAAGTCCACAACCCAGTCTCACATAAAAATGTATCATAGTTACATTGGTCCACAGCGCAAAACATAGTAGTTTCACAATAAAAGGCTAAAAAATTCAGATGGCTACGTTTGTTCTGGACTTTTCCAAGTCCAGTATTTACCTTTAGCTCTGTTTTGGTATCCACCACCCCATCAGAACACCTGAGAATTTGCTTGCTTTTTGGTACTCGACAGATAGCTCGCAGTTTAATTCCTTGAAATGTTTTTCAATGTTTTTTTAAAGCAGAAATAAATTGGTTCTTGCCCACAATAGAACAACCTGCACATTGAGATGTTCTCACCTTATAAAGATGTTATGGAGAATGTGTTGCAGGAGTCCAATATTTTCTCTTTAACTCTGTTTACCATCTTCTGAAGCAAATATTTGGCTCACTAGCTGCTAAATGATCCAATATGTTCAAGGCTAAAATTGCCCATCTGTGGTTTGCTTTTGTGTAGGTAGCATACAGTTAAAAAACACTACCAAACAGCTGCCTGCTGGTGCTAGAAATTACATTAATGAGCAGAGCAATTGGCGGGAAAAAATGCTAAAAAACTTGTGTCATTAGATTACCATTTGATCGATTTTAATATTTAAAAAAATATAGATTAGTGAGGCTTCACCTCCAGTAATGTTTAAAAGACTATGTGCATTGCTGGTATATGTTAAGCCAACAGCACCCAAAAGAAGAAATATATTCTGCATAATTAGGGTTTTTATTTTGTTGTTGCTAGAAGACACTAAGGGATTCTTCTGACTTGTAAATGAGCTACCTGCACCCAATACGCTCAGTGAAGCTGTAACTTTCAGCGGTGGCAGACCTGCAGTCAGCTAGAGCACAGGAGGTCTATTGTGCTGCTGGCCCTCCCACACACACACACACACACACACACACACACACACACACACACACACACACATAGCTAAATGCTACAACATTAGCATAATGGGAAAAAGGACATCCTGGCATATAGCAGCCTCAGAATTGATAATGGACACAGAGTAATTTTAAATTCCATTTCTACCGAACAGAAATACCAATTTCACATGTGGAGGCTATTATGCTAAACGTGCTTTGTATAATGTTAAGAGGAACGAGTTTTGATGATGACATACAAGACTAGCAAAAGAACACTCGTGGTGGTAAATTACCAAGAAGAGTCACCACAGCCTGTTGTGTTGGGCTGGAGCAGGTGAACCCAAGCGCAGACACTCAGCCTCAGAGGCTGAGATGACGTTTAACAGATTTATTGTAATGAAATTCAAAAGGAGGGACGAGACGACTGGATATGGCTGGAGACTGCAGGAGGAATGGAGATGGCGAGGTGACGTGGTTGACGGGGGTTGTGAGGGAGAATAAATGAGCAGGCAGATGAGCAGACAGGCTGGCAGGGATGCTGAAGCACATGAAACAAACAGGCGTTAATCATTTGCAAACACGATGAAAGTAAATATATATATTTTAAAAATAGGAAAGTAAGCAGGTGTAAAACTACCACACTAACACACGCAACAATCTAGCAATGAGAGGGAGAAACACCGTAGAGGTGATGAGGCGATGCATGACAGGTGTGTCGGCTGAGGAGGTGATGCACTAATTACAGGCAGGTGTGTAGGATCCACAGAACACACGCACGCACACGCACACGCACACGCACACACACACATCAGATCATGGTCACTTTTGGACATTACATGAACTTATATTAATTGCCTGGAGACTTACACCAACCCTAACTAAAACCACTACTTCCCTATAACCCTGACCTTAACCACTAGCCCGAAAGACACGTTTTTCCAAATTGGATACATAGCTATTGTCCCTTGTTGAACAAACCATCCATAATCACCTGGTCCTAAGTCTCAAATGTGTCCCCAAAAGTAGCCTGTAAAAAAACAGAAAACAGGAAACCATAAAGAGAGAGGGGCACAGTCCAGTCCTGTTCCAACTACTGCTGCCCTGACAGGGATTTCAAACTGAAACCCAGACCTAAGTAAAATTTAATGCTGAACCCCAAACATTAAAACCACCCCGGCTTCTACAATGGACCCACTGAGAATAAGAGAAACTCTGGAACAAGCTTGCCACTTTTAGACCAACTTCAGCATTATTTACACAATGTTTTGGGTGGTAGACTTTCTTTATGAGGGTGAGATGAAAAGATTGATAACACCATGTCTGTATATTAAATATGAAACTTAAAGCCTGGAGATGATTAGCTTAGTTAGATAAGCGTTGAAGCAGGGGAAAACCAGCTGGCTAGGCAATAATCATTTTCTAAATGTAAATCACAGCCAATCTTAACTTTACACTTACAGATAAAAAGATTTTTAATTTGTGGGCTTTGGAGATGATGTTGGGCAGCTGTTTGTTACCGTTGGACTGATCTTTTTGCTAAGCTAGGCTAATTGCCTCCTGGCTAGAGCTTTATCTTTAACGGACAGATATGAAGAGTGGTATCAGCGTTCCCATCTAAATTTCACAAGAAAGCAAATGAGCATATTCCACTAAAATGTTGAACTCCTTTATGCACTGCACTGCATTGGTTTAATTTGAATTATCTAGGAATTAAAGCTGTGCTGCTTTCAGCGTTGCTCTGCATACAGTAGTTGTTGGAAAATCCACCTTAACAATAGATTTATTCTGATAACAGTGTATTCTTACACTTTTTTGTTCTCTGTTGGTGGCGATCTGGCTTAAGATAGTCATATGCTGTCAGTTTTCTTCTGGTAGCAGCAATTCACTTTGACAATATTTGTTCAGCATCTAAACCATCAATCTGCCCGTCCCTCTGAATCCAAGAACAAAAGCTTCTCTCCACATCTGTAATTTGCCTCTATTCTGCAAGCATTACCACATTCATATGCCGGAGATTCAGAGCTACAGATTTCCTCCACTGACAGAGGTTGAAACAGATATAAATGCAATGCAGCCGCAGTGTTTGTTGCACTTTTCAGCGAGGGCATGACTTGCTTTCTTAACGTGAGAAACTCTGCTGCTGTTACTATGCTACCGCGATTGCTCCCTCCACCTACACTTAACAGCCAGCAGCTAAAATACAAAACGATTCCTGATATGAAATGAGCATCACAGGTTGATGAAATATAGCTTCTTCTTCATTTTTCTGTCATGAAATACGTCGCCAGAAAAGTGAAGCACCTGCTTTAAAGAGTCAGAGCAGATGTGGAAATGTCGTCAAAGCTTGTTACGTCTACAGCATCACGTTGTTTCATCAGCTGGAACACGCCTGTCAAGTGTGATCCCACGAAAACACATTGTGTACTTTATCCCTCGAGTTTTTGTGTAGGCAGCCGTCATGTCCCTCCACTTTACTGAGACTGGAGTGACAAAGCTTTCCTCTCTGGCATTTTACTTTAATGCTCAGCACCAAACACGTTGCTGAGTGGAAGAACATGCTGGTTTTTTTTGGTTTTTTCTGCTTAATTGAGTGTGTGTGTGTGTGTGTGTGTGCGTGCCCTTCTGCTCCTGTGCTGAAAATAAACCATCACACAGCGAGGCACGCTCATGATTTTAATATGAGCAGCAAAGAGAAAGAAAGAAGGGAAGGAACAGAGAGGAAGATGCAAAACTCAGGTTTGTTTGTTGCAGGATGTTAACCCGACAGAACACATAACTATTCAATGGTACGTTATATTACATAAACACTATACTACCCTCCTGTACATAGACAGAGAGGGAGGAAGTGTATTTGTACTCATCCGTGTGTTTGTTGTGTGATGTAATGGAGAGAGGTCATGGACGGGAGCACCGCTGGAACGATGGAGGTCAGGCAATCAAAGTGCTGGTGGGAAAACTCTCTGCTGCTCTGCACTGTGCTCACTTGGGCCTGACTTCCTTTATTGCATACACACACACACGGGGTAAAGGATGCATACGTGCACACGGACACACACTCGGAAGCTTCAGTGAAAATGAATACTGAACTGGCCCGAGGGGCTGAAATGTTATTGGAGAGCCTGAATGAGAGGGTAGGTTGTATTGTTGCATTATATTGTGGATCTATTCCATCCATCAAAAACACACAACATACCATTTGGCTTTCTATTAGGGAGTTCTGTAACATTTGTGATTTCTAAATTTCTAATAATAAGAATTTCTTCTTCATAAGGAAAACTTAACTACTATCATTTAAAATTAACAATACATACACACTTTAAAGTATTTGAGCTGCATTTCTTGTAGTGGTGCAAGTGCTGCTCTACAAATAAAGTTATTATTATTATTATTATTATTATTATTATTATTATTATTATTACCATCATTAATTTACCATGTCTCTCTCTATGCATATTATTTATATCTTGAAATGCTCATGTGGCTTAATGTATGTAGGCTAAACAAAGAGCAATCTCAAACTGAGGGCTGCTGAGCATGAGGCTGCTCTGAGAAATTAAAACTTGGATTAAGCCATTGCTCGGCACTACAAGGAGGAAAAAAAAGGACAGATCAGCTACTTCCCTCACATTTCATGGTACTGAAAGAGTGTGACCCAATTCAAAAGAGGGTAATTTGATTAAGCAGCTCTTAAGAATGGAGGCATTTCGGATTCATGAACTGAACATAAACACTCATTTAACCTTATGAACTTAATGAAACACAGGATTCAAGTTCTTCTATGTGATATGACATTATTAACGTATATCTCCCCCCAAAGCTAATTTGGGCTCTTAGGGAGAGATGAGCTACTAGGTCCCCTGGTATTTACCCTTTCCATTTAGTGGTGTTGAGGGACAGCTGTAGGACCTGTTATCTTTCTAAAGAAATTTAGCTCATCCTATTCAGTCGGTTGTATATGGGAGTTGGTTTTCTAATTAAGTTAAATTATGTAAAATGGTGTCATTCTTGTAACTCTGTGTAATATTAACCACGTCTTTTGGAAAAATGTTCACCTTTGAAAATGAAAATGTTATAGACTCTATAGACTCCACAACCTCACGATTGACACACTAACATTACTGTACGATAGTTGCCTTTTACACAGTCAGCAAATTAACGTTACCTTTATCCCAATTTTATCTAACTATAGGGCCACATCCAAAGGGCTTCCACACATCCCTTCTCTGATAGTACATTGTCATGATCCAATTTAGTACTGCATTCTTGTTTTCTCCATTTTGCCATAAGAAGAACAATATCCTCCTTTATTTGGTAGGAAAGAGCGATTAGTCTGTCAAATCTGCTTTTCACAATATCCTCTAATGGAGTACAAAACACTGCCTGGTGCACTTACACACTGTTCATTTTTAATTTAAACAGATTAAAATGTTTCCTCCACACAGTTGTTTGAAAAGGTTGTTGTTCACAAAATTTGAATAAAAAGTGACTGATGCCAGCTTTGATTTACCTTGTATGTGATAACCAGCAGACCACAATTTAATTACTGAGTAGCTATATTGAATTCTTTGACTGCTGTTTGTGATAAGTTAGATCAAAGTTGGCCGTAGGCATTTTTTGTGTGTGACATTTTATAGTCCGAAAGATAAATCAAAAATGATTACCAAATTAATTTATGTTGAAAAAAGTAAATAAGACATAACATGCAGCCTTAAACCTTGCAGAAAGCAAATTTAGAAATGACAGCAAAGGTAAGTTTATTTGTACAACACATTTCAACAACAAGGTAATTCAAAGTGCTTTCCATAGAACATAAAAGGCCTTAAGACATAAAATATAAAACCAACAGCAGTGCAATCAGAGTAGCATTCAACCTGACTCATCAAACTCTACTGGTCAAACGATTTCCCACACTGCTGCAACCCTACTCTCTGTCATGCTGCTATATTGCACACAGCTGTAAAAAGTATATAAATCTCACATGATGCAGTGCATGCTGTGTAATTTCTCTGAACCTGGTCAGAGTTATAAAATAGCAGTTTCATCTGATGCTACAGTGATGGAAAACCTGGTTGGACGACTGTGTTCAGGTTGAGATTTATCTTTCAGATTATGTTCAAACATGACAGGGTATGTGAATAAAGATGGGGGTTTACAGCAGGTGAAAAGCTGCTGTTTGATATGCAGCTCCCTACTTAACCAGCTGCTCATGCTGTCAGTTATATAACCCTTTGAGAACTGTTGTACTGATTTTGCTAAATATGTATGTTGTTGTAATTCACTTTTTATTGCTTTTTAACAGCACAACAAAAAGATCAACATGAACGTGAACAACGGCTAGACAAAAACAACAACAAAAGTCCTGACACAAAATACACAAAAAAAGGGGAAATAAAAACACAACACAAACAAAACAAAATCAGTACCCACAAAACTAATCTAAAATAAAAATAACTACATATAGTATATCTGCATGCACAAGGGAAACATTTTCAGGATCTCTCTCGTCTCCTTCACTCTCACAGTCAACACTTCACATCCTTTTGTGATCAGACATTTGTCACAATCATGTTAATAGTAAACTGGAACGTATATGTAATGATTTGAAGTTGATCAATTGTACAAATAAACAAGTGTACCTCTTTAATCTGAGAAAAGACTTTTGTGCAAGTGTGTTGTGTGTGTTGATATTCAAGCCAAAGTTTGCATAGAAACTCCACTATGGAAAGTCGGTCATGCATATGTGGAGCTGATGATGTTAATTCACCATGAAATCTTTTTAAAGGGAGGATTATCTTTGTTCTTGATGGGTCAGCTCCATTAAAACAAGTGAGGCTCAATAGCAGACAGCTTGATAAATCAACAGTGAAATTTCCGACCTGAACAGTTTAGAAGTTCAAAAGAACTTTCTGCTTTCAGACTGCGTGGGTTTTATTAAGCCGGGGAAATCAAGTGAAATGCAAAGTGGACGCAGTAAAGTTTCTTTAGTACTTAAATATGACAGATCATCAAAATCTGTGCAGTTTTAGGGATGTCATGCTTGGCTTTTGTTGTCTTTCAATGAGTCAGTGGTACTAAAAGTGTCACCCTAAGCATCTTTTGTGGCGGATTAAATGGTAACCAACACTAAGCTGCTCTGAATGTTCCGGACAGACCTTTGAGGGACTGTGTGGGGTTCCCCTATGATTCATTTGTCTTATTAGAGATGTTTGTTTGCCAGATGTTCACAAAATAATCAAAATTTTTCTTTTGTACAAACATAACTCCAACCATGAAATATTGATATTCAAGGCAAAATGAATGGCTTTTTTCTTTAAAGTTGATAAAAAAAAATGTACATTGAATTAATTCTGAGCATGCTGAGATTAGCACTTAGCTCAAAGCACCGTTGTGCCTGAATACAGCCTCACAGAGCTGCTAATGCCACTATATAGACTCTTAGTGAGGTGTGTTGGTTCGGAGACAATAAAATATGATCAAGGAAGTCCAGTTAACAGATTATGTGCTTAAAGGCTTATTTGATGTGCTTTGTAATACTCAGACAGGATTTTACATCTCTGAAAAGTTATCCCCGCAGCAACTATGTTATCTTTCGTTGCTATAACTACGAGGTATAAATACAGCGTTGGTGTTAGAAAGTAATTAACCTGGAATATGCACACACATGTATGTGGTTGGTCAAAGCAGTCTCAGTGTTGCGACAAAAGTTTTAAACTTTTTTGATACAGCATTCTGTTTTAGCGTCTCCCATTATAGCCACATTGATGCATATTTGTGCACACCCAGAAAATATCTTATAGCACTTTTTAGCACTGATTGTCACATAGAAATATTTCTTAGACCCCTAACCCCGGGCAGTGTAATCAATCACAGGACACACAAAAGTTTAGAGTCTTTTATTTTCACCTGTTACTCCTACTAGAGCTCTACCTACTGACTCAGCAAGCACTGTTTTTTATATTTATTGGAGCGACGTCGTAGCCGAGTGGTTACAGCACATGCTATATACCCGCAATGTCCCTGGTTCAAGTACAACAAGCGACCTGTGTTGCATCTCATACTAATTTCTATCTCTCCCCTTGTTTCCTGTTGGCCTTTCTGCCACTAACTGTCCAAATAAAGGCAAAAAAGCCCAAAAAATACTAATTAAAAAAAGGTTATGTAGTGATGTGGTTTGAATAAAGAATTAAAATAAAACACAATTGTCCTTGAGAACTTTCATAACCCTGTACTCTCTTGATTTAGCAGGATGGTAGAGTAATGATGTGTATTAAAATAGATTAATTAACTTATATTATATTATAACTATATTTTGCAGATCTCTCTGGCGACCTTACTGACCGACATTAGCACAATTTCTGCTGACCTTTTTAAGCTAATAATGAACCATAAGCATCCACACTGGTTCTAGCCTCACAACCATTCCCCTGGCTTTGTTGTCCAGAGATAATACCAAACCCCAATCTGTTGGCCACACAGACCTGACCAGACAAGACACACTTAAAATAGCTCACATGGATTTGACCACTTTAATGATACGCAATGTTTATTCCGAAAAATCTACAGTAGCAGACACCCAGGAAGCTGGCACCGCTGACGAACGAGCTCACCAGTGGGTGGCACTTTAATAGCGGATTTAACTTACTTGAATAGATGAGTCAGTGAGAAACATGTCGTTATTGGCGGTTTGGGGTTTGTTTTTAGACCCACGCTGCAGCGCCTAAGGAGAAATACTGGAAGTGACATTTAACTGAAAAATCCATAAAGAGATGACTCAATTCTGCTGGGTTGGAGAAGTAGTATGGTTTTTTGATGATATATAGGAGAGTTTTTAGGCAGACTGGAGTTAGCTGTAATTTGTTTTACAGCATATATAATCACCTTTCTTAAGCTTTGATTTTCCAGTCTGCTGCAGCGCTGCAAGAGAAAGAGGAGATACGAAGGCAATATTTCACTCAGTCCTTCCTACTGTGCCACTTGCTGTTTTGTTTATGGAGTATATTCATATTGTCTTTCATCTAATTTCCTTGCTGATCCATTGTCCTGTCAGTTTGCTTGTAAGTTATTGAAAGTGCATTATAAGCCCATTACTGGAGCTTTTTTTTTTAAATAAATTGCAGTGGGAACAGGATATGATATAAAAACGATACCTGCGAGGGCATTCATTATTGTGATTATGGGCACAACTGTGAGTCTGTCAGCAGCTCACAGTAAAGCGCACCACCGTGTCTGTGTGTGTCCTCATACGTTTCAGCCATGTTTCATAACCATGTGGAAACAGCCAGAGGCAGCTGTGCACCGCTGCTGCCTCCACCCCCAATTTTTCTGCCAGTCTCCATCCCTGTGTGTCTTTATTGCCCCAATTGCTAGTGTACTTTTTTCAAAATGTCACCGTCTCTTTCCCAGAGTGTCTGACAAACCAAGGAGGGACTACAGTACACAGCTCATTATGATAGAGGATGTGAAAGAAACACATGATGGCTGGGTCATATTGAGCCTGGATATTCTGTAGCGTGTTTGAACTGTTTTACACGATCAGATCAAATCATGCTTAACTAGTCCACCGACAGCATTAACGTGGTGCAATCAGCTGCACTGTAATATGCTGTTATGCAATGTTTTTACTCTGTGTCTCTACATTTTTACTCTCAGCATCCCGGACCCCTTAGTTATAGACACAGACGTACATGGGGGACCCCCGTGGTCCTGCTTGACACTCACGTCTGCTATTAATATTATTAGTCATACTGCTATTATTATACAGCTGTGAGGTGGGAGGATCATTTGGAGGTCTGGGGTACCAGATTAATTAGTCCTGTTCATTTTCTGCACAGATATGTTGAAGGAAAAGAAGAGTTTTCACATGTTAGATTACTGATGGAGTATTTCCAGAATGTGAAATTCTCCAGATTGAATATTAATGCATAAAATGAGCAAGGGGGCATACTTATGTACATAACAACATTAGAAGGAGATGCTAACTGTGCCCCCCAAGTGCATTTCAATCAGGAGAGACAAGTAAATAGAAAGATATTTATTGTAAATATGTAATGAACGAAATCTTAGTAATGACAAAGTTTTTGGCGCTTGAACTCCATGAGGAATCATCTCTGAACGGCTGCATATATATGTAGATCCCCCATGAAGTCCAGACACTGGTGATGGTGATTGCTAATGAGACTGAAGAGAAGATGGCAGATGGGAATAGACTGCAGATCCTATAGAGCAGTGGTCTCCAACCCTGCTCCTGGAGAGCTACTGCCCTGCATGTTTTAGGTGTCTCCTCACTCTAACGCGTTATCAAGCAGCTGAGGCTCGTCAAAGGGCTTGATAACGAGTTGATTATTAGAATCAGGTGTGTTAGAGTGAGGAGATACCTAAAACATGCAGGGCAGTAGCTCTCCAGGAGCAGGGTTGGAGACCACTGCTATAGAGAATGGCGGAGATGGGGAGGTGGTGGGGCACAAGAACAGCTGTATGACAGGACTGAAGCAAAGGGAGAGAGGCATATTTAAACGGACCGCTACAAGATGATAGGCTAAGGCTGAAGTGTGGCGATTTGCTATTGGTTGCTGAGATTGGCAGGTGACTAGCAACAATTGGAATAACGCCCTAGACATAGAAATCTAGGTAATAGATGAGCATGCTTGAAGGAGGCAGACGTTACCAGTTATGCCTGTATGTTTAGAGTCTTCTGACTGAACTTTCGCTAAGCTTCATTTCCGTCATCAAGCTGAAACTTTTAGCGCATGTGCTGTTAATGGAAACAGAAATGTAGGATTACACTTTTTAGAAACCTGATAATCAGCAGTTAAAATCTGTCCATTCTTCAATTCTGAGTCACTTTCAGATGAATTCAGTTATTATGGCCAGTGTTGGGCAAGTTGCTCAAAAAATGTAATAATTGACCTATTACGTCTTCTAAAAGTAACCACATTACTTATTACTCACCAGCATAAATACTTACATTACTTGTTAATTTACTTAGCCTGGCTCCATTAAATGTGCCTTTTAAACAATTTTAAAATCTCCATATCTTTCATCTTCAGTGTTTAACTTGTTGGATGTTGGGGTTTAACAAGCAGTCAGTTTACAGTTTGGAAGTAGTTACTGACCATCAACAGCTCACGTAACATGCATGTCTCGTGGTCGCTGAATGTAGCGTTATCAGTAGCTAACGTTAGCGAGCCAAGTAGGTATGGACAATATTTTTGGTCATAATTAAAAGTCCAAATGGAAAATGAAAAGGGATAAAATTACACTACTAGGAATAATAAGGCTGCAATTAAAACAAATTGAAAAACATAATTAAATGTAAAACAATAAGTTGGAAATGTAATGTGAAAGTGAAAAAAGTGAAACTGAAAGCTTAAATTATAAAGATGTAATTGAAAATGTCAAATGGAAATAAGAAAAAGGAAACCAAAATCAAACATGAAATTCAAAATGAGAAAAGGAAAAGCTTAAATAGAAAAAATTACGTTTAAGTTTTTTTTTTTTTTTTTGCATTTGCGCTTTGACAGAACCCCCACACGAAGCTAACATTTACACACAGAGACCAAACTGATATCAAACCTCCGTCAAACTATTGGTAAGACAACTAACTGTACTGTCAATGTAACTGGGATTCATAACTATAATGTAAGCACAGAATTTTTAAATACTAACCCCTTTACAGTACTCATTAGATAACAACTATTGACATTACTGTGTTACAATATAATGTGCTACTGTGCAAGACTGTTAATAGCACAGTTTGTTCTGTTTTGGAGACTGATGGAAAAAAACTTAGTTTATCTGATATTTCTATTCTCTACAAAAACAGGAAGTCGTGTCAAAATTCAAGTAGTGAATGTTATAGGGAGGATGTTTCGGTGGGTGTACAAAGCTTTGGACTTTGAGGTTTTTGTCCCATCTTTTGCTAACAGTCAGTGCTGGTTACATTTAATCACAAGGGCAATATTTCCACTACCTTAACCACATCTCAACAGCATTTAAAAAATACTTCTATAACCACTCATTCAGCCCACGTCACTGCTCTTGTGCAGGTACTGACGCAAATGCTGAAGCATGTCAATCTTTAGGACTTCTAAAAAACATACAATTATTAATAGGCTTAAAAGCAGCGTGGTCATCTCTATCCGAGTTACACTGTGTTGCCAAGTATAAACAGTGTTTTTACTTGTCATCATTCATTTTCTCTCCAAATGTTTTCTGACTCTCTCCACTGTGAATAGATTGTACAAAAAAAAATAGATGGCCAAAACACATTTCCAAAGATAAATGTCCATTTTCAAACTCTGTTTCTGATTCATTTTATTGTATCTTGGGTTCATTCTAACATTTGCTTTTCTGAGCACCAAGTTTTAAAGTTTGTTTTGTGGCTGCTGTCACTGGAGTTTGTCCAGAATACAATGAAGTAAACTGTGTTCCCAATATGAATGGGAATGTTTGCTGTGTGACAAAGAGTGCCATTGGAAGGACCTCAAATTGAAAAATCATTGAAAAATGAATTGAAAAGCACCCTTGCAGACTCTGTATTACTGTAAATTGTGCACTCTATGTAAGAGCTGCTTCTCGTTTTGGCTTGTTGTTGCACTGAATGTTGACTGCTTTTTATGAGACCTGGTAAATACTCTACTAAGACAACTCTGACAAAACTTTTTTTAGTCATATATGACTGTCTTCATACAATACTCGTGTACAAATGTACAGCCAAAGAGTTATAGGATGTTGTGGTTCAGTGGTTGGTTATTATCTGTATTTGTTGTGTATTACTGTGTATGTATCTATGTGAATGTATGAATGTGTGTGGACAATGAGCTGCAAGATACCTGAATTTCCCCAATGGGATTAATGAAGTATCAATCTATCTATCTGTAATGATTCATCTTCTCCACATTTGCCATGAAACACTCAGCATGTATAAAATAAGGGACAAAATCCATGTCTTAGGTCTGTTGCCTGACCTTAGACATTTTGTTGCATAAAGCTTTGGTATCAGCTTCGGTTTGGGGTACGCGTTCAAGTGTTATTAAATAAGACATTGATTTATTACCTCAATAAACAGTTTTCTAATGAGTTTTAAGTCTTCATCAATACAGCATGATATTAATTTGGTAAATTATGGTCCCATTTAATTTAAATCTGATGACGAGGCAGCGCTTGCTTCAGGGCGTGGCTATGTTGTGAGTGACAAGTCGCTACTACAGTGACGTTGGTTAGGTAAGGTAACTATGTTGTAACCCCAGATTCACAGAGTATAGTCATAGCCGTTGCTTTTTCGGTGTGTTTTCACTTTATGAATGTTAACTGTTACATTTTGGTAGCCACAGCTCAACAAGGGAAATCACAAAGAGGGAAAGATATTGGAAGTTATCTGTTGATTTGTTTAACTTTGGGCTTTTTCAAACCTTGCTCTGGTCTGGATCAGTGGATAAGTAGGTAAACTTGTTTAATTTTCACTTTGGTTCGCTTTCTTTTCGCACACAGAAAAAACCAAGCGAGCCAAAATGCATCACTAGAAGCTCTCTCCGCTTGTTGGTCAGATGTGTCTGGGGCGGAAGCAAGAACGTAAACACAGGAAGAAGGTCCTATCTGCCAAATATAAAAAATGCGGTTTAATTCAAACGCAGAGTAAGTACTGTAGTTTGTTTGGATAAAGGTCAGATCACATTCTGACTGCAGACGAACAATCTCACAATTCATTTGGGACTGGACTGAGACTGTGCCTTATTTCTTACAGTGCAGTCACACTGGGAATGAGTTGCTTCTGAGCTCAGGGAGAGAATGATTACAGCCACCAAAAACTTTTTTAAACTTACACATAGCATGTGTCTGCTGTATTAAGATGGACTAAAATGTGCACCTATTCTTTAATAAAAGATGAGACTCAATCAATATCCATAAATCCAATCACATAATAGTTTAAGTAAAAACTGACAGACTTCCTGAGGGACCCGGCTGCACCGAAGTAGATAGTGTGGCCCTATTTTCTTTAAACATTATTATGATACATTACCGCTGTCAAGAGTGTGGAATTTGCCCCTTTACACATACTTTCCCAGATTACTAAAATCCAAATATATATTCCCCCTGCAGCACCATCTAATAGACTTTTAGTCAAGGCACGTTAAAGATAAAGTAAACTCTGATTGTTTTTTTTACTTAGATCAAAACACTGTAGGGGAAAGTCCCTGCATGTTTTGAATGTAGACAGTACAGCTCTCAAACAACAGGACCAGTTTTTTCCATACCGCCCCAGGAAGGCCGGCCAACAACACATCAGAGAGATTTACAACATCCTGCAAACAGCAACGATCAAGATAAGAAGACCCCTTCTCTCCTACATGGCCTCTAAACCAGACAACTGACCCAAACAATCTCTGAAGCCAGTAACATGGAAAGACCAATTCACACCCCAGTGTGAGCTGTTAGCAATACTTGGATAAACATCCCCCACCATTGGCTATCATAGGTCACCTCTAAGAGTCAGTCACCCACACAGATGACATCAACTTTAATCCCATTGTGAACTCTGATTTTCAGATTATTAACCCACTGAAGAACTGATAATTGGACAAAGGAGTACAAGAGCGTGACCTCTTACAGTGTAGTTTGGATTTTTGTCTAAGGACAATTAATATAGTGTATTAGTATGTGTGTGTATATAACAATAGGCGTTTGCTTTAGTTAGGATTTATAATCCACTGCCTTTAAACTAGGAAGTGTTTGTTTCACTCTCAAAATACTAAAACTACTAGTCTCACAGGTCAGTCTTTAAACACCTCGCTCATAGAGAGGACCATCTCTCAGCCTTCGTTGTTAAAACTGGGTGGAAATAGTTACAAAGTAAACAAAACAACAACCCTGCATTGCAGAACCAACCCAAAGTCTTTAGGGCAGCCCTTGGGGAGGGAGGAGAGCATAATTTCATTTCCATAAGATGTGCCCTTGACAAAATGTAAGGGGTTGAGGTTTGTTAGGGGATGTTTTCTCCGTCATTCAAGCAACAACTGTGCACTTAGAAATCCCCAGACTTCAGTAGGCGGAGATCTCCGATGTCTGGTATTGAGAGACTATAAAAGCCAATACCAAAAAATGCGAAATTAGAAAACATGCAAGACCAACAATTTTGAGTAAAAGAGTAACTGCATGCAGGAGTTAAACCCTTCTGTCATTAGACAGGAGGGACTGACCCTGTCCCCTCAAAACCTCTCCAATCCCTGTGATTGGCCAGGATACATCTTTAGGCAGGCAGACTAAAACTTTAAAATAATCTCTTATCCGAGAAGCCAGGCCTTTTTTGCCCACTTGCTTTTATGTTTGTCTTCTTGCTCTTTGCTAGTCTGAAGATCTGATTCAAAACAATAGAAGGTGAAACCTCAAAATTAAGATTCAAGGGTTAGGAATTACAACTAGAAGAGCCGGAACCAGGAGCTCTCTTCCAATGGGAACTTATCAAATCTGAACAAGTCGTCTTACTCATCATTAAAGGTCCAGACTCCAGCTTCTTACCCCAACACATCAAACTCCATTCTCCATAAGAAGCCACCCCAGGGCACAATCAATTACTCCTACAAAACCTTCATCGACCTGCTTAAACTGTGATGCTTTCATAATTTGTAACTTCAGAACTGAGCGGTCGTACCATTGATTTGACTCACAGCTTCTCAGGTATATCAGTCAACTCATCTGTTTATCACGTCTCTGATACCTACTACACGATAAATAACTGCATCATTCATTCGATTTGTATATGTATGTGTATATGATGAGTTGTTCCCTATTCATCCCGATCCCCTGGCAGTTCAATAAATATCTTGGCTTATTGCCAAGTCATAGTATTTGTATATTCCTTTACAACAGAAATGCAGATGACGAATTCACGACTTTCACATGTAAGGCTGATTCATTTGCTTTAATTATTTCTCTTCGAATTGAAAAGTGGTGCAAAAGATTTAATTTCTAAACGGTTTTCTTGCCTTTTTGATGTTGCATCATGCGGTAGGTGGGCGATGCAATGCACATTTTTTTAAGTGGTGCATTCTATCTACAAAACATTGTTTGTTTATGCATCACCTCTCTATTTTCTCCAAGATGCCCTTGTATATAATTGTCAGGGTGCTCAGGTTTTTATTACTTGTAGGGGCTGTAATGGGGGTGTGGGTGGGCAGTGGTGGAGAGGTGGCCTGCAAGGGCTGCTGATGTTAGAAAGGGGATGGAAATTACCTTTCATAACAGCAACAATCACACAGAGATCTCCAGGAGATCATTAATATTCATTGAACACAACACACCACATGCAAAACACTCACTGGAGTGGTTTAAAAAAAAAAAGGGAAAAAAAAGAAATCATAAATTTACATGGAGAACATCAACACAGGTGGTGGGAAAAGATCCATACTGAGGCTACAGGCCACTCTGTTTTTACTCTGAAAGATACAATTGCAGCTCACAGGTCGCAGCAAGGGCCAGGAGCAAGAGAGGACAACAGAGTACATGTTACTCTGCGGTGCGAGTGCCTCTAGCCAGGGGCTTTATTTTGTGATTTCAATGGATTTACTTCAATCCAATATGCTGGTCTGTCTGTGGGGTGAAGAAACCTGGGGGAGAATTCAACAAGACAATAAATACAGAAATACTTCATGTAACTGATATCATGTTGAGCATTTTATATGTAGAGATTCCTGTCTCTTACTCACAGGTCTTTCTGTATCTCAATCTTTCTGTCATTTTCTTCTTTTATTACTCTTTTGCCTTTATTGTTTTGCAGTTATTTGTCTTTTTTTAACTCTCTGTCTGTCTCCGGAGAGGAAGACTCACTAGAGGCATTTCTCAGTCTCCACTCTTCTCTGTACTCATTTCTCAGTCTCCACTTTTCTCTGTACTCATGTTCTTGTGGACTTGTAAAACATCACCAGTTTTAGACTAAGTACTTCACAGATTTCCTCCCTGAGTGTTCTTGCATCACCCGTTTTTATTGAGGAAGCTGTGGGAGATGACTTGTGTGAAGTTGGAGTAGACAAGGGTTCCAGTATTTATTTAGCATCGACCAGCAGTGATGGTGGAGGATATGAGCCGCACTCACAACTGCAATATCTTTTTTGTTCTGCAGTTGTTATTGTGCCACCAAATTAGGTTTTGAGTTTCCTATTAATGAAAATTTGCTCAGACATGTGTAGACCCACTAGCTGGACAAAGAAGCCTTGTCATTGCAGGAGCTAGCTGGCAAACTCCACTCTTTCTTTTGGCCTTTTGGTGAATTTACAAGCTGACAATGATGTTTCCATTGCACTTTACACACAAGATATGATTTCATTTGGAAGATATCCTGTCTTGAGCCAAAATCTAATGTGTTTTTTTTCTGGCCAAATGGGTTTCGCTCAAGGTTTGATGATTTTATCGGGCACTGCTGCTACAATAGCACTGCCTCTGTATACTTTGAACTCCCTCCAGATTTTGCAAAATTAAAATCTATACAAATCAGAATAAACAGAGGTGGTATGGTATACATTTAGTTTTATTGTAAACATACAGTATATTACAGCGAGGATTACTAATGTATCTGTTGGCTGTATCGTTCTGAAAAAGCTAATAAAGGGGTTGAGTTTATTTTGTCACACAGCAGGTGAACAGTTAAGCTTCCAGTAAGAACTCTGCTGCAGAGATTTAGTTCACTGTATCCTCCAGGTCTTGGTCTTCACTTCAAAGAGAGAGAACGTGAGAAAGTGATATTGTACCAAAGAAAAAGAGCTCATGCGCTAATGGAAATGGATTTGGAAAAGGGTTTTCATTTCCTTTCAATAGTGCACATGTTTGTGTATTCATCTGCAGTATGTGTGCTGATCTATACAACGGTGATAATGTGTAAACAGGATGTATTAATGCACCTTAAATCTCCACTTACGACCAATGCCAATTTTGCAGCATCTCCAAACAGACACAGAGCATATCAACAAAAGAAAAATCAATGTTAAAACAGAACATACAAATATTTTTTCAGAAAACAAATAATAAAAACAGAAAATGTGATTTGTGTTTCTATTTTGCTGATGTACTATAAAAGAAAGAGGAAGGGGCTCTGGATTGCTTATTTGTTGCCAGGTTTTGAGGTCCTGCATGTCCAGTGGCATTAGCCCACATCATGTCGACTTAAACTAAAGCTCATTACATTTTGACAAACATTTTAATACAGCACAACACATAAAACACAAGACATTAGTTTCTGTTTTGCTGATTTGTTTTCTAGCAGATGTCTGTATTTTGCATGGCCACCATGGTCATTTTGTGACTCATTAAAAAACACAATTTGTAAGCAGTAGTTTACACCTTCATGCTCCGTCTATCTAAGCCCTTCTTCAGTGTTTTAATTGGAAATCCAAATCCAATGTGTCAAGACTGCAACTCCCCCAACTCCAGCAATTACAACTTCTAATTACAAGTGAGGTCCCGCTGTACCTGAGAATCTCCCGTTCCGGCTTGTGTGTCGAGTCGTGATCAAGTTATTTCAACTCATAAATCTCCAGAGCCAATTAACTTGCAGACATGATGATTAGAAGTTCTCTATCTTCACTTTTCGTTACATACTGGATCAAACTCAGCAAAACTATTCTGCCACCACTGCCTCACATTAGCAAACGAGTAAGAATCACGGCTAGGTAATGATAACCACTTTTGTGCAAGTTACTGAAAATTACTAATTAGTTACAGTTACTAGCCTAAAAAGTAGTTGAATTGCTACTTATAAACATAATTAGTTACTTAGGAAACTATCTTTTGCACACATAGCTGTATCATTTGAGTGTTGCTGTGGAACATTGTGGGATAAGACACTGTCGAATTTAATCTATCATTGTAGCCATTATCAGTATGATGGAAAGTAAGTAGTGGAACAATAAAACACAATAGATATGTTTTGATAGGCCTATTTATTGTAGACTCGACAGGCATTCAAACTGTCAGTTTTAATCCTCTTTTAGAAGTGTAAAGTGAAATAACTGTGTTTCTCAGATATTTGACTGTCATTTCTTATCACGATAGGCCCGATAAATCACCTGCTCGTAGACTACAACTCACCAGTGTATTTATATCCTTGACCTCGAGGAGGGAAAAATAATATCCATATTTCCAGTACAGCACACTCACTTTGCCTGAACTGTAGGCCATTGTGTGGGTTAAATTAGTCTAATCCTGATTGATTAATTTACTTGCGCAACTGTAAAGTCGGGTGACGTTAGATCACAAAACCCGGAAATGGGGGGGTGGGGATTATGTGTATGAGGTGGGGATTATGTGTTTTTTCTTTTCTTATTATGTGTCTTGACTGTTGTTCTGTCATGAGCACACTGAGGCAAATTCCTAACAACTAAGGTGCGTAACAGTAAAGTACTGACATTTAAATCTTAATTTTAAATAGAAACTGATGCTAGAACAACCTCATGTGTTTCTGTTTTGCATTTTATTGACAGACATCACAGCACACTAAAACATAGGTGACTTTATTATAGATACTCTCAGTGGTTACATTTACATTGACCCTAATATTCCACTAATAATTGTAATAATAGCTCACTCAGAACAAAATTGCCACCTGCTGATTAAAGTGGGGTTAGCCCAAAGTTAGTCTAACCTGACCATGCTTGCTTAAGGTGGACTGACTTAAGATGGATCAGCTATTGTTATTGTAGTGACAATCTCAGCTGTTCCTAAACAGAGAACAAGAACATATTAGATCACATCTGATGTAAACAGTTGACCCGAAATCTCCCTACTGTAATGATTTTAATAAGGATGAACAGAGTGGGCATCGAACTGCAGCTAGTCCACTACATTTTTGGCATTTTACCACTTTGAGCACACTACATACTCAAAACATGCATTCATTAGTATGTAATGGGGAACTTCACTGCAGAGTATCTCTACTCCTTTCAGTTCAAACTGCAGTTACTGTGTTTAATTGAGTAGGGACCGGCTGTGTTAGTAGCCTGAGAGATTCTTTACTTCAAAGTCATGTCTGCTTAGTTCAGCACTTCAGCACCTGGTGTTGCTGCCTTATCACAGAAGGGAGATTTGCTCTGTGTGTGTGGGTGTGTGTGTGTGTGTGTCAGTGATCCCATATCATGAAATACCAAACCCCAGCCAGCTTCTCTGCAATGCTCTAAAGAGCGCTCCATACCAGTCCAATATTATTCCACTGTTTTATACATACACTAATATTGATAATGCAAATGTTAATAGTTTCAATTTTGCAGGTTCACATCTGTGCTCTCACTTAACCTGCTGTGAGTTAATGAATTGGAAGTAATAAAATCCTCCCTAAACCTATTTTGGCACAAAGACCATTTTATTTATTCTGGAAAATGTACCTTAATTAAGATGCAATGTTTTCATCTATCGTTTCATTGTAATGCTTTTTAAAAATGTATTATCCCATTGGTTTGTGTTAGCTGTCATGGGACCAAATCCAAATGTTTGCCATTATTGTAAAAAATGGGCTGCAAATCTTTTTCAAACTGAATTATTATTGGACTCTTAACATGATTTTCCTTCAGACGAAAAAGGCCCCTGCTGACTTTTATGAGGTAATATTCAGCGAAGCAGCTCAGAATATAAATGACTACTGAATCCATGTAAAGGTATTATGCTAAGCCTGCTCAGTACCCCTCGAGAGGAGGACAAGAAAACATGCTGAAATAGTGAACTCAAGGCTGTTACCTGCTGGTTCATGCTGTGGTGGCAAAACAAGACAGAGGCTTCACACTGCCAACCAGGTAGAAAGGCACCACAAACTGTCTTACTGTACACTCAACTCATCTAATGCAGTTCTCTATTGATAATATATTTGTTTGCCCATCTACATTCCTGCAAAAAGGTCAGAGGTCATGATGAGATCAAACATTTCAAGGGTTGTAGTTGTTGTTTTTCTTTTAAAAATCCAACTGCACCAAGTATTGGTAGTTCATTCAATGTATGTTTGCCATACTGTGAACCATCCAGGTGTAAACAATGATACAGTACTGTATGATGCTACATAATCATTGTGTAAAATCAGCAGTTTATTGTCTTTGGATATTTTACTTTTTCAGTACATTGATCTTTACTTTTATGTACACCTATAAATTAAATCGTTTTAAACATTTCTAGTTGATTAATAAATTAATTTAAAAAAATGACAGTGTAGGTCTAAAATTACATTCACATAGGAGCAACATTATCTTTCATTTGGAGTCATGTTTCTGGCCTCTCTTTTTGCGCTGTTTTGGGTGCCCCGCATCTCCTGAATTGTTAAAAGCTACACCATATTCACTAGCTAATTACTAGCTTTATCTGTCTGGTGTTTGGTGTCAGAAAGGTAGTGTTCAATGGGTTTATTAAAGCTTTTTAGCTGTAGCAGCTACCTGCAGCTGTTAGAAATGGGTTGATTAGAGCAATGAACAGTAAAGTTGCAGCCATAAAACCAAAACAATGAGCTGAAAGGTGCTAAAATGGAGGAACTGCAGTGCAACCCCTTTCCAATCATGCATAATCATTTCATCAATCGTTAATATAAAAATAACATAATATTTATGCAGCTTTTAGGTCCTGATCAGTTAAATTAATACTGTGCAATTTGCAAACAAATTTTCAGCTAATCAAATTACATCAGACCAACTGCTTTAATACACAGCAGTTTGGGGCAGCTGTGGCTCAGGAGGTAGAGCGGTGGATGAGGCGATTCGATTACTCCAGTTCACATGTTGATGTGTCCTTGGGCAAGATACTTAACCCTGAATTGCTCCCGATGGCTGAACCAATGGTGTATGAATGAGTGTGTGAATGTTAATCTCCTCCTGATGAGCAGGTTGGCACGCTGCGTGGCAGTGTAAAAAAACATGTGTCAAAAGACTAGAAATGTGCTATATAAGTAGAGTCCATTTACCATTTTCATAGGGACTATTTTCTCAATATAAAATAGTTAAAAAAAAAAAAATTACAGGGAGGTTTGTGGAACATTCAGAATAACCAGAACACTGACATAGAAATATTTGGCAATTTATACACTAATTAGTACAATTAAAGGCCTCATCAGCACTGCAACTGATTATATTTAATATATCATGATGATTATGAGGAACATTAAGCAGCTACATTGCCTCTTGTTAATAAAGATGACAGGGCTCCAGTGAAATGTTACAGCATTTAAGAAAAACGTCATACTAGCTTGTAAATATACTGAAAAAATTTGGCAATCAGCAACTTTAGGCTAAAAATATCTCAGCATAAGCCTTTAAAAGAAAAAACACACACACACCGTTTGAACTGTGGTGCTGTTTAATTTTAGAAGCTGGTCCCAGCTCAGATCAAACACTGACACGGAGCTTTAGTTATCAGTATCCAACACGGGCGTTTGACATTCGCTAGCATAGCTGGTATTTCCAACAACCTCATTACTGATCATTAAAGACTCATCAGGCGAGGATGTGTAACTAAAAGGAAATGTATGAGCGCAGCAGATGAGGTAATACTTAATGAAGTTTGTCGTAAAGTATGCATGTATTAGCCAGTGATGGAAATGCCATAGAGAGAGGGGGGGTTTGCTGGAGGGCCTGAACGATTAATTGATTTTTTGCACAAATTCCTCCTTTGCTATTGATTACCATTAGTGCTCTTTTAATTTGGTGGTCCCACGAGATATTCCTGCCTTAGTTTACATGTGTAATTCTTGAGCAGAGCAGTTTGCAATCTGCGCTCATACTTTATCCAGATAAGAAGTAATGCCAGAAACTCACATCTGATCAAATTTTCTTACTAACTGTACATGTGTCAGGAGGAATTACTCATGCCAGGTATTTAAGTCTTTTTAATGTGCTATCATTTTGGCAGAATGTCAGAATAAATCCACTCAGGGACAATATATGAGTTCAAGATGGGAGAGAATGTATTTCTGTCCCGTTAGGAGGAGCCGTAACATTTAAATTCTGTCGACTTCCTTCAGCTGATCTTTAATCTGAAGCTAAGACATTGATATACATGCACACGACCCCTTGCACTAAGATGCACTAAACCTAGCAGGCCTGCAGAATGCCACCCACAGCACCAACTGTTTCAGTGAGCGATGTGATGAAACGCTGGCTGGGGAAAATTTACCTGCTGCCAAAAGATGTGAACATGGACCCAGAGGGATTTCATGCTTTGAGATGAACGTAGGGAGGAAGTTTTCCCCACTTTACTGTCATAAATCTTCACTACCGGTGTGAACGCTGGCTGACTGGTAATTTGCCTTGGGGTTCTCCCAGCACTGCAACTTAATCTATACATACATGATAAATGTGTGTTGGGTAGCACGTGTGTGTGTGTGTGTTTGAATGTGTGATTTGTGAGGCTATTTATCTCCACATTTTTTTGAGCTGCTGGAAGAATACGGTGCTTTTCTT
This sequence comes from Scomber scombrus, assembly GCF_963691925.1. NCBI lineage: Eukaryota > Metazoa > Chordata > Actinopteri > Scombriformes > Scombridae > Scomber > Scomber scombrus. The sequence goes on from NC_084986.1 coordinate 7,517,188, forward strand.
CTTTGCCTCTGTCCTTCTGGACCCTCTAATGTGGTTTGTTCCACTAAACGCTGCAAATCTTATATCGGATTGCAGCACTGTTCCAAAAACAATGAGGTATCGTATATCCATATTATTGTATTGTCTTTGTAGCCAAAGCCTTAAACATAGCATATTCCTCTACACCTCAACATTAACACATGATACAGAAGGCCATTTATTAGACTTTTGATGGTACCACAATAAAATTCATAAATAGTTTAGGATGCTTAAAAGGTGCGACTAACCCATATATTTTTGATATTTTCAATATATTAAATATTAAATCAAATGTAAGATATACAAATAGACTTTTTAACACTCAACAGTGTCTACATTTAATCAAACAAAATATTGCAGTTTTTGCCCTAATTCCAAAAAAGACAATATTTCTACTAAACTCTTTACATGGCGAAAGATAATGGATATTCTGCTAATATTCCTGTTTATACACAGAGGATTTCCAGGGTTTCCCTCTGCTCCAGTGGGAATGGGAACACCAAGATCTTTGCAGGCCGTGAGGTAAACCAGTGAGGTGAAAAACATAAGTGAGCTGCTGCCAGATAATTATAAGTAATTAATCTGACATGATATTATAAATGTACATGTACAGGCACATCCAGGACCGAGGTTGTCCCATGATGAGTATTTTCATTGCATCACACAGTCGTCACTGTTAGTCCATGGCTGCATGTCAGGAAAATAACCAACCCTCTCCATCTCCGTCATGGAGAAGGCGTGCTCTGTTTTTCCAGCTTTCCACTCTCCTCCCATTCCTCTCCTCTGTCTGTGTTCCTGCTCCAGCATGTCATTTTGCCTGTGCAGGGGTTGCGTTACACAATCAGCCCGTCATGCATCTTTATCCCAGCCTTGCAAACTGTTGGCAACAGCACGCAGAGCTGACCAGCAACAGGCACGAGGCCATGCATTGCAAACTGCAGTAAAACCTCCCGTTGAGATGCCTATTACGAATGCACTGTATACATGTGTACAGAATGCTCTTTAAACCTGAATATCAGCTTATCCAATGGAATAAGGCCTTATTCAGAATATGCTCTGTACATAACCTGTATCAAATTTGAAATAATAGTTGAATATGAGTGTGATTATGTTCAGAATTAAAGTGTGCATCCAAATGTAGTTTGAAATAATAGCTGAATATGAGTGTGATCATGTTCAGAATTAAAGTGTGCATGCAAATGTAGTCACTGTGTTATTACTCATACCCACTTATCCTGTAGCAGTTCAGATTCAGGATTGGTTTTTGAGTTTTGTGGTCCCCTAAGTGACGCTTTAAGAAGAAAACAGATTGCTCTGTCTCATAACTGAATAAAATAATGTCAAAGAAAATTGTGCATGGCCCAGAGGATGAGGGGTGGTGGGAGGGAAAGATGGAAGAAGTTTGTAATTAGTTTTACACACATGCAAAAGTATGACTTGGAGCTACGCTGACTTGCTGCAGGTCAGAAGGTGTATTAGATTTATGCTGTCTCATTCCAACTTTTTTTTCCCTCCCCTCTTGAGAGAAACGAGAAGAAATGCCTCAAGAAGACTGAACATTAGAGCTGGAGATAAGAAGAAGTATCATTATTTACACAGGCTGTCCTCTCTCCTCCCACCGAGGTGTTATCCAGTTCACGGTGAGTCATCCAAATATCAAACTGAAGGAGGCAGGAGAGAAAACGTGTATGACAGAAACGACTCTTTGATGGCGCCATGCCACACCATCCACTGTGTGTCATCAAGAAAACACAGCCATAAATGTTGGGTTGGAAATATAACATATATCACTTAAGCATCAAGTGTTTATAATCACTTCTTTTGGAGGGAGATTATCCAAAGGAAGTGATGGACCAATCCTCAATACCCTACAAGGACTGTCTCAATGATTATAAAGTGTTTTCATATAAATAAATATCTGCTTTTCTACTCTCGTTCCATGTGATATCAGTGATTCAACCTCCAGGAACAGCCAGCACATGAAAATAAGCTGTCAGCATGTTGTTTATGACACCTTTAATAGAGGATCATCTTTCCTCTGTTGCACAGAAAGTGTGACTTCCCTTTCAAACTCCATTATCATGCATCTTGGGCCGATGGATAGCTATCCGACCTCAAAAAACTCCAAGAAGCACCCCATACAAACTGAAGTGGTTTTTAGCAATAGGATTACAATGTTAACATGCTGATGTTCAGCAGTTATAAATATTTTAGTATAGGAAGTGAATGTTTGCTAATTAGTACCAGACACAAAGTACAGAGGCGGATGGGAATGTCATTAGTACTGGAAAAAATGATAGTGGGTTGATATGAATTGTCAGATCCAAATTTCATGGCAATCCATCTTATAGCTGTTGAGATACTTCACTCTAAGCCAAAAATGACAACCTGCTGGTGGCGCGGAAGGGGATTACTGGAATTATCAGGATTCGTCATCTGGGAACCATGAATGTCTGCACCAAGTTTGGTGCCAATTGCTTGAGTAGATTTTGAGACATTTTACTTGATAAGGTAAAATTTTGACCTGGTAGTTGCACCATCTTTTTCAGCAATAGCGAAAAGTCACAGTTGGCAGCAATGTGTATACCGTTGTGCACTTACAGCATTGTTACATCAAGTCCAACCCGTAACTTCAGTCTAATTAGCCCCCATCCATCATTACTATCGCTCCTCAGCATATACAGCTTCAAAACGCAAAGATAACAACCTTTGAGCACAAAAGCCCACACAGATAGTGCCGCTTTACCTATCTGTAAATTGTTTGTGCCTCTACTGTGCTTCCGTAACAGCTGCAGGAATAAATTAACTGTCAGCCGTCCAAGATGAATGGCTGCTTTTCCCCAGATGGGTTGTGGGATCCATGGCAACAGCTTTACCACCTCTTAAAGTGCTGTTGTGTTTTCGGGTATGATTTACTCATCTGGGCACCGTCTTCCTGCCGTTCTTATTAGTTTTTTAACAAAATGTAACCAAATACGCCCTATCCAGGTATACTGCTGCCGATATGCCTTTCATTTTCTCACCCTTTAGATTAGTGTTTATTTGTTTGGTTGATGGATCTCCAAAAAAAACCCCACTGCAGACACCTTTGCAAACTTTTAAAAAACTTTTTACAACAAAAGGAACTTACTCTCACTATAACTTTCCACATTAAGGCTGTTTTCACTCACAGTGTAATGAGATGCTATAAAAGGTAAAGCTGTCCAATGGCATTATGCTATATTTTAAAGTATTGACATATAAATCCCTGTGAAATGAGCTGTAGGTGAAGACATTTGCTAATTTGTATTGATTATATTGAGATGCCAAACTGTAAAACCTGGAGGACATCCAGTTGGACTGAGGACTTAAAAAGGTTTGGCCACAGACAGAAATTGATGGAGTCATTTATCCTACTGTCCATAAAATGTTTTAATAGTGGGTAGGACCAGCATGTGCTCTGGTGGTTTCTTGATATAAGTATGTTATTTGATGTTTTGTTTTTATATGTTTACCTTGCTATTTTTAGAACCATGGAAATTATTTATCACTTTTGTGATCAAAAGCATGTTGTCTTTGGATGGCTGCAGCAAAGCAATGAAGTTTATCTTGATCTTTAAGCATGCTAAAAATATGTATGCACAGATGGGATAGCAATGAGAATGAGTTGATTATTACAGTTTTGATATTTTTGGAAACACATATTTGCTTTTTTGGAGAAAGTTAGATACCACTCTCCTCTGCCCAGCGTAATGTAATGTTTATTAGGCTTCACAGTGATGACAAAAATGCTGTGGCTCAGTTGTTAGAGTATGTAACTCCGCTTTAAAAATCCACAAATTGCTGTTGTTACATTTCTGTTGCTGTGTATAGATTATACAAATGAAATATATTGTGTTAATCAATTAGCTTTGAGGGGCAGACTTGTAAGAAGATGTATGACTTTTGTACAGAGCCGGACTAGCAGGTTTGCTATGTTTCATGTTCTTCTCTTAATACTTATTACTGAAATAAAATAAAATATTTTTTTTCTTTTGTAAATCCCCAAAATTCAACCAAGCACTATCTGCCAGAGTGATAGCAGCCGTAATGTAAAGCCTATGAACTGTCAGTTGAAATCTTTCCACAGCAGTAACTGTACATGGCAGAAAAAGCCCATTATCTCGAGTTTCCAGTTCAGCTACTGCTGCTGTAGAATAAGTTTAGTACATCATGTCAGATAATTTGACCCTCCAAACAGAGGTAAACTGGTGTTTTCTGATATTACATTCAGGGTTTCAAGCTGCTGAATGCTTATAAAGTGAAAGTCATTTCATGCATTGCTGTGTGAGAAGTTTCCAGGCTGTGGCTTGTGGAATAAGTTAAAAACGTCACAGAAATGATGCCAAGCAAATTGGCCATGAAATAAATCACATCAGAAGCTGATTGTTTGACTGTTTGTTTAAGAGCATAGAATTGACAAATGAACTGCGAGGGCCTCATTCGGGGGACATTATGTGGTTTATAATATGGACATTTTTTTCAGCATCCAAGTCGCATGCAGACTTCAAAATTACCCATTCGATTTACAGACGAGTCAATCAGGCTGTTCTGGCAGAACAAAATGCAATACTTCATCCTGTTATTGCATAAAAAGCTGACAAAAACTAGGGGATTTGGGTACAACCAAGAATTAAGAAAATTATTCAACCAAATACCAACAGAAATCTCTAAACCCTCATCTCTGCAGACAAAATCTTCACAAATGACGGACTGTCTTCTCTGACCATCAGTGCCAATCTTCCCTAACAAGTGTACCTCTGAGACTTTCTGTTAAGTGGAAAAGCTTATTTGCACCGACTTCTGGCAAAGGATCAAAACCCAGAGATTCAAGGTGATTGTGTTTCTTTAGGATTGGCTTGAAGCTGACTGACTATCTTTTGCAGGCCCATAGGGATTGATGGAAGAGACCTATGAAGACAGAGGAAGCAGGAGGGGGACAGATCGATGGTTAGTCGACCCTAACAAACAGATCAAAAGGTGACCTCTTAGTACAAGCCAAGAATACCTCTGCAGCAAAGAAAGAAAATAGACAGCGCTAGAAAAGCCCACACAAAGGTGGGGATGTAATGATGCAGAAAAGAGCTTACAAAGACCCTGAAATCCCTCTTCAGATATTTCCAAGGGTATCTTCGAATACTTAAATCAAGATTTCTCTATGATTTCATTTCATGTCAGTGTTTTTAAACTTTACTGTGAAGGTGAAGCTGAAGGCGAATTCTTAAAGAGTTCAAAAGACATAATCTGAATATTTCAATAAGTCCTCGAATCAAATCAACAAAATAGGTTGTTTTTGCAAAATGCGTGATTAAGGTGTGTCCGCAGCTTCCAAAACCTTTTCAATCGAACGTTACTAAAATTATTAATATATGTTCTGATCTGCCACTTAATGCTAATGCTAATTGCTTCCGTCCAACATTTCCAAACAACCAAACAACCAAACTTGGTTAATTTACTATCAACCTAGCTAACTCACGCCAGCTGCATTACTCGCCAAACAAACATTTGAGATATGTATTTGTATCGTCAATTTATAACTTGTTTGTAAGCCATGGCTGTTTTCTGGAGCAGGTTAAAGCATTGTTATATAAAAGTGAACGCTTCAACACAGCTAAAACACTAGCTATATAACCTCCTCTGTTATCAACTCTCTGGCTGTGTTTGAAATCATTGTTTATCTTATGTTTATTTATAGTACACTACATTTACCTTTGTCATTTTGAAGATCTGAATGCTGAGTGTGTAAATGTGTCAATTAATGCTCTCAAAGGAGGAAGAAAAGCAGTGTCCATGGTATGAAAAAACTACTTCTGACTGGAAATATTCACATGGCAGCAAGAGGTGGCTGTCAGGAAAGTTTAAATATGTACAGTAGAAGTGAATAAAAGTATGCACAAACTTAAACGCTTTGTTCATAGAGACTAAGGACAATCTCAAAGGTTTTGTTGTTAAAATTTGGCGGAAAAAGTTGCAGTTAAAAGACACAACAACTCTGTATTGCAGAACCAATTCCAAGACTAGTCTACACAACTACATTACATTTAGAAATGTTCAGACTTGCAGATTTCTGGTATCACAAAACTACCTTTGACTGTCCAGTATGTGATTTCAACAGTTTGGACAAATGACCAATGCTGCATTTTCTTGGTAAGATGTCACAAAATTTAGACAATTAAAACTTCCCTTCGTGGATCATCTGAATATTCTCTCTCTCTGTTCTTCTAACTTACTCAGAGGAGCTTTGCAGAAGACAGAGGTCAACAGTGTGCTGGCATTCCTCTTCCACTAAATTATTTATGCACTAACCGACAAGCTCATCAGTTAAATCACAGGGAGGGGACAAATCTGACATGACACTTTTACCTTATCTTTGGCCCCAACTACAAACAAAACTTTGACCTGAACAGGAACTACACAGGATGCTAAAGGCAACACGTTTAACTGTGTGACCAGGTGCCACTTCTTTCCCATTTGTTCGTCCTAGCTGAGTGACAGTTTAAATACGCTCCTCCGGGCACACTCCAGCCAATCCCTATCTCTGTGGCCCCTGAGACTCTGCATTACCATGCAGCAGGAGTATAACTTCATTAAAGTTTCATTGTGTCTTGGAGCAAGCTTGACGGGAGCTCTAAGCTGCCTGCCGCTTACTGAAAGTACAAACGTTTCTCTCTCTGACTCACTCTTCTCTTCCACTGACTCTCTCTGTCTCTTACTCTTCATCTCTTCCTCTTCTGTGGTCATGCCGAGCGCTTGTTAAATAACATTGAGGCCCCCTGAGATTTGCCTCTAAGTGTGTTGTTCAGCAGACGGGCCAGAGGACTCACTTAGTCACTTATAGCTGTCTCTTCTGGTATTTGAGTTTCCATTAGGACTCAGGAGAGAAACATAAGGAACCATGAAGTAGGCAGTTACCTCGATAGCACAATCAGATATGGACTATGTGTCTTGTTTGTCTTTAAATAAATTCACATGCGAGGATATGCATATGTGCAGAGTTATATTTTAGATGTAAGTATTCATCTGATGCTTTTATCTAGTGTGACTTTCACTGAATTCACCATTAGCAACCACTGCAGCTTTTTCTGGAGCTTCCCAGCAGTGGGTGTGTATGCACCTAGTCAATCAGTCGATGGACTTGAAAGGATCCTTTTGTAAATGTAATCTGGAATCAATCGGGCTTGCTTGTGGCTGGATTTGTAGTGCAGGATTTATATAGCGGCTGACTGTGTGCATATGCTGCAAATGGGGTTTTGCTTCACCTGCTGAAATATCCTCTGAGTCAACAGCGGCTACCGGGAGATTTTCGGGCAAAGCACATTTTAACAAACATTTTTATGAGATCAGATTTATTGTGTACTTTAACGTTGAACCAGGTGTCAATATTTCCCTCCACTGAAAGTATTATTGTTGCACTTGCACAGTGTATCACAGCTTTTGATGCTGCAGTAAGTCAAGGATCAAGAGGCTCTATTTTTAAGTACTGATGCATCACAGCATTCAATGTCAAGTGTTTTAAAGTTGGCAGCTGATGTCTTTATTTCATTATATTTTATTGGTACCTGCCATTTTGATTTTATTGCTTTTCACAGCGATGAACGCTATTCTGCTCATTATTCTGTTACTTCTTGTAGCACTGCAGTGACATTTGTGTTCAAAGTCCTTCTGCTGGTTAACCTTGAATTAAATGACTAACAGGATATACAAGAAGGGTAGACGGAGCATTTCTTTTGATACAGCACTTCTATCAGACATCTGCTCTCCCTTAGCGAAGATTACAGAGAAGTCCTGCAGTGGGTAAAGAAACTCGGCGAAGAACGTTTTTGCTCAGCAGACCCCCCTGTTATCATATCAATGAAGGTGATGTGACACAACTATCATTTTTGGCATTTCTGAAATACCTATAATAAAGGTGAAAACTGAAAAATTGCTTCAAATACATGGTTATTTTTCAAGAGTCTCCCCCCCCCAAAACCAGAACATACATATAATATAAACCCTTGTACTCTTTTCATGCCCGATCACTCTCAGATCATATCTCCAAACTAAATATATTGATATATTTTGAGTTTTAAACTCGTCATGACTTTAAGGAAGATAAGCATAATCTACTGCTGCACCCACCTTCAAATTGGACATGTTTAACTGTCTAAAAAGCCTGATAAAGCATGTTTGGGATGCCTCTCTTAAGTTATGACATTACTTTGTTGGAATAGTCTTAATATGAAAAAGTCAAAACTACTGTAAGTCTGTACTTAGGCACTGCGGTGTGTTGTGCTAAATGCTAATGTTTAGAATTAGGTTTCTTTTATAGAAAAAAGCAGTGCCTCGCTTTTAGCAATAGGTTTCAGGTTATACAGGCAACATTTTCTAGTTCAGTTCTTGACTTTGCAGATGTAATTTAAATGCACACCACTGTCCGCACCCTGAAACCCCTGGACGCTGTGTATCGCAGATTTATTACAGGTGACAGTTTTAGAGCCTGTCATTGTATCTTCTATGAAAAAGTGGGGTGGACATCACTTACCACTCAAAGGGAACACTGTCTGGTTTTTATTTATAAAGCCACCCTAAATAAACTACAATTTTATTTGTCATCACTTTTAAGACTTAGAAATATGGTACACCTAACTCACAAGAATGCATTACCTTGGATATCCTTTATATGAATACAGAACTGGGATAAACTACAGTCACTCTTTATGCTCTTCATAGGTAGAATAAACTTCAGGACTGTTTTATCTCTGTGTAGTGTACTCATGTTACTGTCATTTTTGTGTTTTATAAGTCATCTATCTTGCTTTTGTATGTTTGGTATAAGATCGTTTGTTTTACACTTTTTTGTTGTTTATTCGCAGGTCACCATTGATCCTGAGTGGAACACCTTTAAACAATATCTGTGTCAAATTTCATTACTATCAACTTTTTTTTTAAAGACATTTCACTTGAAACCACAAATGTCAATGTAATGGTGTCGCTAGTGTAAAAGCCAGAGGATCATCAAAGTCATTAGGATTCATCTGCTGGGAACCATGAATGTCTGTACAAAGGTTTGTGGAAATCCATCCTGTACATGTTGAGATATGTGAATGGATAAGTGACAACTTTGACCTGCTGGTAGCACTAGATGGGGGAGTCAGTGGGGTGAATCATCTGGGCACCATGAATGTCCGTGCTAATGCTAACGCTCCATTTTCCTCGGAAGTTGGAAGTCAAAAATACAGTTTTAGTCAGGTTAGCCATTGATAGCAATACCAGTGTAGCAACATGTCCACACACAACTTCACACAGTTGATGCACCGAACTACCATCTTGGATTTTGAGGTCGGGGTTCGTCCAACTTTGGAATGGGAACTTGTAAATTCCGACTTCTGAGTACAACTGGAACGCACCATAAAGTTTCAATTCATCAAGTAGCTGAGATGTATCAGTCTGGATCAAAATGGTGGACCAACACTGCCACACTTCAATAAAAATAATAAATATATAAGTATCTGCATTATTTATAGTTCGTCTTTTTTTCTTCTTTTTTTTAAACCTGGATCTGTCTTTTCTTGCAGCTTGGCACCAAGCTGCTTACTGCATTCAAAGGGAGCAGTTTTGTCAAAGTATTGCCTGAAGGACACCAGATCAAAAATGTCAGAGGCTTCAAAGGAAAGACCTCTGGAAAATCCCTAATTTCACCAGAAACTCATTCAAGAGTGGAATCACTGCTCAGAGAACACGTCATGTCTCGTTTACACTGGTCACCAGGGAGAAAGTATAAAAAATAATGAGCATTACCAGTAATTACTCTGAGCACACATTAACTAGTAATCAACATCCTATCAAAACCATCCATTCAGAGACAAACAGACCAAAGAGTACTCAGCGGGGTAATAAAACAGCTACCACAGGCCTGTGGTTCAGCTCGGGCCCTTTTCCTCCCTGTGTCAACACGTAGTTTGATTTTGCTGAGAGAGAGAGTGTGAAAGAGGGAGAGGCAGTGGCAGATAACAAGTGAAAGAGGGTTAGAAAGTGAGACAAAATAGAGAGACGGGGAGGACTGTTAATTAGTGGGTGTGACGTGTCCCCTGGATGTTGCGGCGGGGAGGTTTGAGCGTCTGTCACCTCGTTAATATTCAACATCCAAAGGGGGCTAATTCTCAGCAGCGGGGACGATGAGAGAATGAAACCAGCATCATCTTCCATAGATGAGTGATGGCTGTAGGAGGCGAGGGAGGAAGGAGGAGGTGCAGATGGGAGGTGGTGTGGCACATGGCCTGTTACCATGGCGATGAGTCTTATGTCGACCTGCAGAACATAAATTAATTCCAGTTTTTCTCATGGTTGGACATGAAAAAATCCTCTCTTTCCAGCTCTCTCTCTCTATCTATGTTGCTCAACTTTGCGCTCCCAAACCTCTCATCTTTGTGAGGCGAACTTGATGCTGCCAAATAATAAGAACAACGCTTTGAGATCAGCTGTTTACTGTATGCTGGCAGTGAGATAACGCTTAGTCATAGCAGCTCATTTATATTCATACTCCTGTGACTTATGCTCATAGATACAAAGTAGGGATCCTTTTGCTGTTGGGAGAAACTGGTTTTGGCACCGTTACAAATATGTCGACATGATTTACATTGCATAACTGGGTCTTGATTTGTCTGACAGGTTGATGGCTGTGATTTATGGTAGCGAAAAAATTGATGCTGATGTTGAGGAGATGAAAGACTTTTGCGGGGGGCGAGGGACAAATAGGCGAGAGAAAGGCTCACTATGTTATAGACCAGTCCTGGATCCTTCAGTCTTCAGTGTCTATGTTGGTATATGTGCAGTAGAGCAACATAAATTTAGGTGTACGTTAATATTGAGCAAAAAAAACACCTGTAATAACTCCAGATAATTTCTCATTAGCGAATCTAATAAATGAATTTCAGTTGGGATGCACATTAACACAGTTTTTTCTACATATACACTGACTTTGGGCCAGGTTGCTTGTTAAGAAAGCTCAAATTCTCAGCAGGTGTTGATGTAAAAAGCGGGCTGAGTGGTATTGATCAGCAGCACTGGTGAACCCCCACGGTGCCTTAGCTGCTGAGTAGCATCATCTAACACTGTCGGTCTCATTTTCTCCCTATGGAGAGGCCCCCAATTAGCTAGCTTCTAGTGTTTTAACTATACCAATCCATATCATACAACTCCACACAGCTTTGGAGAAAGAAAGCGAGGAAAGGGACTTTTGTTGTCCGAGTTAATCCTTTTAGACAGGGCTTCTCTCCAGGCTTTGTGCCACTTCAGGGAGGTGCAAATATTTAGTCACAGCGTGATTGCATTTCAGGTAAATAGGAAGATGTGAGTGGGCTCAAAGAAGATTTGGGTGGAGAAACGGGGGTTAAATAACAGATCATGTTTCTTGTGAGTTCCCAAACAGAAACGAAACCACTCCACTGTCTACAATGGTTGGTTGCTAGATAGCTACAGTTCAGGTACAGTCTGCCTGACCACACCCACAACAGCTACAACTTGTAATACCATATGTATCAAATGACATTGTTTTATGATAGAGCTTAGCTTGTGGCGATGAACATGCAGAATCACCTTTACAGAGCTTTATAGCAAGTTTCAGCTCTGTCTTTGACTGTCTGGCATAAAACTTTACTGTTTTGGTTCACTCTCAGTTTGTCGTTTGTGGCCACATTTAGCAGCTCAAAAGCCAAATATTTATCTCACAAATCAAATTAAAAAGGGTAAAAAAAAAAACTGAGCTAAAAGAGAGTAAATATTGGACTTATTTCACTCCAAATGATAATGTTGCTCTGTAAGTGCTGGAGGTGGAAATAGGCAACTGTTTGCTAAAAGTTTGCCACATCAACTAAGAGTGAGTACATGAAAGATTATAACATGCAGCATCTACACTGATAAGTATATCTGACTATATTCAGTTTGATATACAATAAGTTTCCCTGCCAAGAGGTGCCTATACATACTGATACTAGGAGTTTCTCATCTTTATATTCCATCACCGTGTAGACTGCTGCCACAGTGATCGCTTAGTAAGGAGAGAGACATATTGAATATATCTGCATTGCATATGTAAGCAAAGCAGCCTCAGAGGACTAGGGTTGAGGAAAATGCAGCTTTGTCCTCGTGGCCTCCCATGAGCTGGAATAGTCAGTGTAGTTTGGGAAGAGGAGGTTCATTAGGAGCCATCAACAAGCTTGAGTGTTTGTGGATTGAGAGCTGAGAAGAAGAACCACATCTAAATCTGTTTAATGCTGATCAAAAGTTGGATAAACCAAATTATGGTGTGTACTGTTGATTTTCGTTACATTCATATATGGTACGTCAGATATTTCTTAGGCTGAGCATTGTATGTAATAGTTCTCAAGTTTGTTGAGTAGAATTTGTATGCACCATATATTTGAAAACTCTGGAGCATCTTTGTGTGGTTGGACAATACCTGTGGAAGAGAAGACTGTAGGTGGCAGATGTAAAAGGTGCCTTATCAGAAGGGAAGAAAGGACTAACTTAAACCGTACCACACCACAGCACAGGCAGTATTGTCAATCACAAGTAAGTACTGGCCTTCTAGATACACTCTGATGTGTGATGGTTCACATTTGGGCGGCGACTTTGTCCCTCTCAGATGGAAGCGGTGGCTTAGCCCCCTGACCAGAGGGAGGTAGATGGGTGGAGACAGACCCTGACTGATTCCTCCATCACCAGCACAGCCTTGTCTCATTTCCAACCCTCGATAGTGGAGTGCCTGCCACGTGGCGCTTTAAAAGGTCCTATCTTCTTCTTCATGTAGTGGGCTACTCTGTTGGCTGCCATCTTCAGACAAACTCCTTCCTACTGGGATGGATATGGAGGCCTTCAGTGAGACCTTTGTTGGGAGCCCCGAAGGGGAGGATCCAGCAGGGGGATTCCCATCCTGCCAGTGGCCAAAGCAAACAGGTCGGTCATGTCATCCTGGGGCTGCAGCTCGTCGTCCTTAAAGATGAAAAATCTGACACCAGATGATGATAAATACTGGAGGATGAACCATTCTAAAGGTGGCTGAGTAGAAAAGAGAGATGAACCACCTGTGCAAGGGGCTACCCACCCAGTTTGGCAGTGAGTAAAAATATTTTTTTCTCAGGGTGCCGAGGCGTTGCCCTGGAGAGCAAACCAATAATAAAGCCTATTAGAAGGCAGAGCACATACATCACAGAGCTGGATTTTCTATCAAGTTCATAAAAGAAACAGATATAGTTTAGAAATCCCTCATCGCCAAAATACACTAATCTGTGATTTTCATTTAATCTTCCAATATTCTTATTTAGCTTGTTCATAATTTTAATATCTGACCACAGAGAGTCAACCAGAGAGTCAGCAGAGAGAAAATCAGAAAGAGAAACAAGGTAGAGGCTATGTCCTGCAATCATAAACACTTAATAGATTCTCACGATTTGTTTTGCTGCATTGCAGCAGTGGTTCCCTTATGGCCCTCTCTCTGGAAAGGAGGGAGGATAAGAAAAAAAAAAGAGAGAGAGAGAGAGAAAAAACATGGCAGTCTAAATCTCAGTTTAACTCCTCGCATTAAAGCACATCACTCAAACACATTACTCTTTAAGCTGGTTTGATCAGATTTTCTCATTCTGAACAAATACAAATGTTGAGATGATCCTGGACTTTTTTTGCCTACCACTTATTGCTATGACTGGGTTGCAAAAGAGACTATTTTTTTCTGCTCATCTATCTACCTTCATATCCTTTTATCTTCTCTGATCGTCTATCTCTCCAGTCCATAGTGATTTAATTTATATATTACTCATATTATTTCATCAGTAGCTCTAATACCCCCTATTTTCCCTGGCATTACATTTCACTGAACCGATCAAAGCAATTTATTACCCTCTGTGCCAACACAGACATCAATTCCAAAAACATCAATATCATTCTGTGGAAGGTGTTGCCTGCTTCTTGATGATTTAGACTGATTAGCTGATCCTCAATTTTTTTCCCCCTATGATAAATCAACTTATGACTGTGAGACGGCTGATTGAGGAGGTCTGATCCCGGGTCAAAGTAATGACAGTCCCTACTGCAGAGGTCAAACCTTTTGACACGAGTGCGGTTGTCATGACAGAAAACCCTGCAGAGAATCATGGGGAGAGGAAAAAACATGAAACTGTTGGAAAAAACAGCTTTTTTTCGTCATGAATTCAGGCGAGAAACCGAGCCATCATGTTGATAAAAAGAAGCAAATCAACACATTATGAGCCCTATTTTCCAACAGACGCAGGGCCCACGCTGGTCCAAATGCAGTCCACTTTTTGAGCGCATGTATCTGTTTCCGGTAATTTCTGGGCAACAAATGAGCATACTTGCGCGGACATGAGAGAGGTGCAGCTGAGCCTGTGTTTATATGCAGATTCGGCGGCACAGTGCAATTTTGTTGCTCATTTTGGCATTTTGTGTATTTTGTAAAACATGCTCAATTTTCGTCTCTTCAAAATAACAAAACACCTTTATTTATGTTTGGCCCTCTCAGCTGCTATACATTCATTTAGTTATTGTGGATTGACATTGGAATGAAAACACAATTTTATTCATAAGGAAGATTCTTACCAATAATATCATCCACATGGACATACCAGTGACCCAAAGCTCAAAAATACGTTCTGTCAGATTGTTTACCACAACAACTGGTAGATTGTCAGATCCATGTTTATTAAACAGCTGTAGTCATCATAGAACAGCAGGAATGAAACATGTTTCATCTACAGTCTCTGATTTGAGAGAGGGACTACCCATCAGTGTACGTGTGGACGACACAACAGGAGAAACTTCATTAATTATTGAAATATTCCGACGTAATCTGGATCAAAAGGATCAGTCAGTATCTGTGGTAATTGATTTTTTAAAATTTTCTAAGCACTTTTATTAAATTAAATAAAAGTTTGAACTCAGTTTAGCTAATCATGATCGTTACAGAGAGCTTTTGGTTATGCCACTTACAGTCAAGTCTCAATGTATTTGCAGTAGTCAGTTCTTGGCATGGATGTGTATATAATCAGTGTGTAAAATAGCCTCTAACAACTGGAGGTCCTGTGCCATGTGTGCTTCTTCCTACACAGAGTAGGCGTACATCAACATCCTGTATACTATGAAAAAAATAAAATGTGTTTGAAAGCATTTTAAAACCGGTTCGAACAAAGGCTTGCTTACTTTACGCACAACTGGCAAAGCGTGGATACCTTCCTTCATCATTTAAACATTTCAACAAAACAGTGATTGAAAAAATTTCCAATATTTATAGCTGTTTATTTAAGGATATAGTGTGTACCAAAAAGCATAAATGAATACTTTCAAATGTGCAGAGGAAGAGAAGAGCTGCAAAGTTTAAACATATTAATTATCTTGTATTAATTGTTTGCACAAAATAAGCTATAGCACACATGAGAGCACATCAGCTTCAACTTCTTTCTACCATAGTCAGCATATTTGGGTTATAGTGTATGAATATTTGGGGTGTCCTGATTGTATATTTTTGAACTTCAGGGTCTTCACAGAGGTGAACTCATTTCTCTCTCTCATTCAGCCCCTCTCCCCCATATAACCTGTTGCAGCATTTAAAGGGAACGTGTGACGATGGGATGAAGAGTCATTATTGAAGCACATAATGCATTCCTCTCACTAATAATGTATTCAGTCTGTCCTCCACATTGTGCCTGGCTGAGCCCAAAGTGTCGTCGGCAAAAATGTGTCGGCCACACCCACATGTGCCACACACCAGGAATTAAGACAAAATATGACCCTTTTAGCTTGTTTTTTTAATCTGTACAAAAACTGAAGTGAAAAACAGCAGTGTGGTCTAAACTCTTGTTGTCTGGCACATAACGCCCCATAAAACATGTTTTTATACTTTAACAATAACACTTACATACTATCATTTTGTGATATAGAATTAAGTATGATGTCCCCTAAAACATTTACATACTACTAATTTAAATGCAATGCTACCTGGAACATTTTTTTATCTGTAAAATGAGGAAACATTTTTACTGAATGGATGTGCTAAGTCTCAAAAATGTTCATATTGGACATGTGAATAATGTTTTTATGGTTATGTTTCGGCATGCCAAAGCATTTTTGGAAGAAAATAGTTAACTACTGTCTGTATTATGTCAGGGTCAGGGTGGATTTTGAATATTCGAAGGCGTTTAGTGATGCAGCAGAAAGTGTCTCCCATTGGGGTTGCCCGACGGTTAAATTCCTACAATGTATAGATTTATTCTGACTGATGCAGTAACGCAGCACCATTGTTCCTGTTTTCACATGCAACCCGTCATTTCCAACCTCTCAACACTATCGCTGCTTGCCACCACCAATCACCTGACGATTTATGGGGAAACACTGCAATATATACTCCATCCATTATGACTGTGTGTGTGTGTGTGTGTTATCGCGTGTATAAAGAGCAGGCAGCAGCAGCAGCAGCAACAACAACTGCTCCAGTGTCCTGAGTCATTTCGTCACGACTGCTGTTTGAACGGTACCCCGGAGATCAATGATCAGCGTCACATGGTGAATCGGAGGGGGGGGGGGGGGGGGGTTGTGTGGAATAAGAATTAGTCTGGAGGATCAATGCACTATAGGCTATTTCAATGCCCTCAGCCTCAACTCTCCCACAACTGAAATAAATACAACTAATTAAACACCTGAGGGAATGCTGACTCTAAGAAGCAAAAGATACTTTACATTGTAGGTCTGAAAAAAAAGAAAAGCAATCAATTATCATTGATTAAGATCAATAACGCTTCTTAATTGTGCCAGCTCAGCATCTTCTGGATCAGCACTGATGTTGCTGAAAATCAGAGAAGGTAACTTTTCTTTGATAAGACTCATGCAGCAACGCTCAACTCAACATGTCTTCTTCTACTGTTCCTTTGAGCCGCACATCATGTAAGCCAATCAGCACAGGTCTTCATCTAGAAACATTATGACACACTTAACCAGTCAATCACCCCTTTCTACTTTGTGTATTGACAGAAATGTCCTGTTTTTCCACTGTCATATAGAGGACAAACACAGGAATATAAGAGGAAGCTACAATTCTTTCAAAAATATTATGATTTCTTTTTGCCAACAGACTGTGTAGATGTGCAGATACAAGAGAACACACACACACACACACACACACACACACACACACACACACACACACACACACACACACACAGATTCAATGACCTCTGACTGAAAGGCATGAAAGATGTCAGGAAAAGACTGAAAAAAACTGAAAACCCAACCTTTCCCAGTCAGGATGGGAAAATGGATAGTTGGAATTAACAACTTTGTTTTTCTTTTCAGATACAAAAAGATTAGTTTCTGCTTTCTCAGATGAGGAAATTAAGGTATTGATTTATTCTTTGTTAATTAAATTATTTAATATTGCAAGTTCTAAGTGTTTCCCGCTGGTCTTCATGATATATCAAAAAGACGACAGAATGAGTGAGTATGCAGTCTGCAAACTTTCAAATGTTCTACAGGAAAAAATTATTCCTTTTTAAGTTGAAGGCCAGTTTTCTCTTCACACAAAGCGGCAGGGGGGTTCATCCAAAAAACTCCAAGGAATGTTTTTTTTTTCCCAAAACAGACCTCTTAGACTATAAGAAGTTTTTACAACTCCTTGTTTGTGGCTTTTGGCTAACTGGCTTTCTTTTTTTGCTTCTTCACTTGTCTGGTCTTGTCAGCCATCAGTCATGGCCTGTTTGCTGCATTTCAAGTGTTCATTTATTCCCCCATTTCTCTTCTGAGGGCTGAAAGCTCCAGAGAAGAAACTCTCAACTGAGAAGACTGAAAAATATGCCTGGAGTCACAGACCAACTACTAGTAGCCACTGCACATCAATGAATAACCTGCTATTTTTTTGTGTAGTTTTGTATACTTTTTTTTTTTACTTTTCAAGACTTTTTGGTTCGTTAGAGCGCCAGCATCCAAACTGCAGCCCGTCACTGAACGTAACAAGATGGGAACACACTGTGTGCCTGCTGTGTGGCTTTAGCTGAGTCTGAGACTGGATCCTCCTGGGAAGGAATGAAGCACTGTGCTTCACTGAACCTGCTGCAGAAGTTGTCTTCTGGCAATCTGGCCACATGAGGATCACTGAGTCTGCTTCGCCTCGC
The DNA here is from genome assembly GCF_963691925.1 of Scomber scombrus. Taxonomy (NCBI): domain Eukaryota; kingdom Metazoa; phylum Chordata; class Actinopteri; order Scombriformes; family Scombridae; genus Scomber; species Scomber scombrus. Next base: position 7,535,376 of record NC_084986.1, read on the forward strand.
TCTGCGCTTCTCGGGAAGTTCGCCTCATCTTTAGCACTTAATCACCACAGAAACTGTAGGAGAATCATCAGCCATGCTTCTGTCTTGGAGTTATTTTAAAGAGCCATCCAAAATTAAATTGATTTAGTTAGACTTTATTGTCCCTCATTGTGCTTTTGACCCATTTTTGATATCATTCATTCATTCTTTCTTTCATTCGGTCGGCAATAACTAGTTAATTTAATTACGCATTCATTCACCCGTACAGACGGGTAACAAATCAAAAGAATAACCAACATAAAGAGCCTCACTACAAGTCTCTGAACTCTACTGGAGGGATGAACACCATTCTTCAAAAAGATATTCCCTCATTTGGTGTTTTGATGATGCTGGTTTAACACATTGGTTTGTAATGATGACTTTCCCATAGATCTAAAATTCAGAATGATTCCACTTTAGTCTCTGTTCTTATTCAGTAACTTGAGCATCTTTGTGACTGAAGCTGCTGCCATCTGTGCCCCAACAATGAACCCTCTTTAAAAGTCACTTAGATCTTTTCCTCTCGCCATCTTGACACCAAATCAGAATCAACTGGGCCTGCTCATCATTTTTATACATCCCACAGAGCATGATTGGATGTTAATAGCTTAATTGTACCATGCAGTGCACCTGTGTGGAAGCATTTGCATTCATTATGTTCCCCCATTCATTTATTCACATTTATCCTTTAATTTGTCACCCGCCTATGCTTGGTGTTCCCTCTAGATCCCTATCTCTTGTTATGTTGTTTGTATTTGCGTATTCCTTTACAACAAAGATGAGGATCACTGTAATCAGAGTCCAGGACTTTCAAATACAAGACTGACTCATTTGATGTAATTAATTTTCCTCCGAATCAATTAATTATTAATTAATTAATGGAACTAGTGCCCCTTATAATCATACGGGTGCATAATCCTAATTTCCGAGCGTAGTAACCCCTGCAGTCATTTGGCTGGATGTTGTGTGTATTGTGTGGATTTTGGCTTTAATTTAAAGCATCCTGAAAATGTGTTTTCTCAAAAGGCTTCAGAGAAACGTAATCAGACATGAACACACTTTTTTCTATGAATGTTAGCAGTAGGATTTTGGTTATTTCAAAGGAGAGATTTCTGTGTTTTATGTTTTTGTTCTGTTTTTTTTTTACTGATTTGAAGTGTATAGAACTAAGCCGCAAATGTTGAGGTCGCACATTGTCTTGACTAATCTTGACTTTCTTGAGTTTAGCAACATTTAAATCAAAGTGTGATGGCATTATCGGGTTGTTTCCTCAAGTTTTTCTGCTACTGTCAATCAAATGTGATCAAACCAATCAGCAGATTGGCTGAGTTTTATTGTTTAAAATTCTTAATAAAAAGTAACTAAATGTAACTTTTGATTCTTACTTTAAGCTCCCCACCAGACATGTTTATGGTATATTTAAATGCCCTGGTTTGAATAATAACAAAAAGTTCCATTACCTCATTAAAGTTCCTAAAAGACACCTTCCCCTTCTTCCTCATTGAAAAATACTGAATCTATTTATTATAAAACAAACTACCTTTCCTCAAAAAGAGTGCACTTTAAAACAAAAATAAGACAAAGAACTGCAAAGTCACAGCACACTAAATTAAAGGACAAGTGTGTAGGATTTAGTGGCATCTAGCAGTTAGGTTGGCGGTTGCAACTAACTGAATACCTCGAAGCCACACGCTCCCCTACAGTGGCTACGAAATTAAAATCTAGACACTCTCTAGAGCCACTGTGTGGTTTGTCTGTTCTGGGCTACTGTAGAAACATGGCAGTCCAACATGGCGTGCTCTGTGGAAGAGGACCGGCTCCCTATGTTGATAAAGGGCTCATCTAAGCTAATAAAACCATGATTCTTATTCTCAGGTGATTATAGACTAATTAAAACATACTCGAATACTATTTTCCATTTCTGCCAAGTCAGTTTTGGTAGATGCCGCTAAATTCACCAAAAGAAGTCACCACATCATCCGCCAAGAAAGTAGTTTGTGCCCGGCATTCTTATGAATAGCGCACGGAAGAATTTCAAAAAGTATCCAGTTTTTAAAAAAAAATGCTCCACAGTGTCTGATGAGAAATAAAAATCATGAATCTGATAAAAAGCTGAAGGGAAATAACACGTCTTCTCTCTTTGCTAGCACTGTTAAGCTTCTAGACTGCAGCATTTTCTCGTTGGTGAACAAGTCACACAAACACAATAAACAGATAAATTGTTTTCACTGGTTCAGTCAAATGGCAGCCATGAAATCATTTTTTAATACTGTCTTGGAAATGTTCATTGGTGCTGTTCCTGAGGTTTAGAAAGCTGGCATATCTGCTTAGAAAAAGCATCAATTTTCTGCTCAATCCAGTCAATACAGAGTGCTGCAAGTTCCAGCTTTATCCAGCAATTTTCCCCAGAAGAAGCAAAGCTTGTTCCATTTAAAACGTGATCAAATTTTTATGGGTTCAGTCCACGGGAGCTCTTCTAAAAACAGATTGACTCTCCACGATGTGCTCTGCCTGTTTGACTTCTAGGTGACTTCACTTTTTAATATCATTTAATATTAGCAGCCCATTAAAGTAGTTGCTGTTTTAAAACAGATTAACTGCAAAAACTACAGTCATCTAAGACGAGGGAACAAATTCCCCCGGTTAGTCCTTTGCAGCTTAATGCCCTCTCCCATCATGCCTGTGGGGTTAGCTGAGAGGCAGACAGCGATTAGTCATTGGGTGCGGTGAATTTATGACAGCCCCTCATTTTCATGTCAGCTCAGTGGCTGTGCTTTAGCAGTAACACACTCTTTGAATATCGTCTTGTTTAATCAGCCAAATGGGAATGTCTTCAAAAAACCTGCATTGAGTTTGCTGATTTATACGCCAGTCAAAGGCACAAATGCTTTCTTCCGCACAAAGTCTGTGTGTATTACAGCATGATTTTTGCATATCTGAATAGCAACGTGCAGCATTTAGCTTCAAAGCTTAACTCTGAAGACAGCTGGGATACAAAAGGCCAGTGTTTAGTGTGTGGGTGGATTAAAATGGTACCACAGCATGTACGTAATGAAGTACCATAATGGAATTATGAGAGATTTTGGCACTTGTTAATTCTGGCCATTACTAAATGGCCCCACCTACGTTCTTTTAGCTGATAGGCCCTGGCCCTGATTCAGGCTCCACACACTCATCTGGACTTCGCCTCACTAAAATAACCGCCCGCCTCACCACTCAGCATTAGAGTTTCCTGATGCTCACAACAGCACTTGATGTTATGGACTCTAATGATGATTTATCGTACGGTAGAATCTGTCCTGTCCTGCCCTATAAAGCTAAAACTGTTAGAAACACTTTGTAATTTAACTCCATCCATCCAAAACCACCGTTGAGGTTTAGTATATGACTTTATAGCAGTTATAGTTGTAATTTGAGTTTAACACTCTTGGCAGTAGACACAACCTTTGACATTTTCAACATTCAAACCATTCAAGCAGTTAGTGGCCTAAAGAAGAGCTGCAGGTGCTGCACAAAAGGAGTTCGGCAGGTGTGTACTGATGAGGGTAAACTACTGCAGGATTATTATAGTCTTCAATAAAACCATTCAAATTATTTTCATCTGTACATGTAAGTATTAACAACTAACTGAAACTAATGTAATTATCTTCAACAAATTACAACTATATGCTACTATTCTGCATTAGCCAAAATACAAACAGATAAAACAAAGGAAAAAATGGTTTGATGAGACTATTCTCCTTTAATCTGTCATCCATCTTTATGTTTTGAAGTGTGTACTGCCACTCAGATTATATTGACTCCTAAAGCCATCACCAAAAACATTAATAATGAACAAAAATGTGTCTAACATTGAGTTAAAAATTGACCTTTTTACACTGATGGAAGAAATGTAATTGTCCTAAAATGAGTGTGACACATGACCAACATGTCACCTGCACGAAAACTTGAATTTGATTCACCAAGATGAAAAATGGTGAAATGCAAAAGAAAACTAGCAACAACAAAAAAAGATGGCCTTTCAATGCTGCTACCACCAACTACTGGTAGACTTTGGCAAGTCCAGCAAAACAGACTAGCTCATGTAACTAAAACACACTGTCAAAGCTTTTTTTAAACAATATTACTCATAACAGCCTCCTTTTCTGCCCTTATAACTTTTCAAACATTAAACATCGTTAATTCAGTGGATGTAGTTGTGATGTTATGTATTTGGATGGAGTGTAAACCAACTAAAGAATACAAAACAAACTTTAAATGCACTCAAATTGGCCCGTGTTGGTGCGTTAGTATTGCTGACCACTCCCTGTGTAGACTTTCATTAAACCTCAAGATCTCACCCCACCTCCAACAGCAGTGGCACTCTACCTCTCATCCAGAGTCTATCACGAGTCAGCGATGATCCTGTTTATCCAACTAACACCACTGTCTGTCGCACTGAGACGCTCTCCTGTCCGGTCCAATTTAATTATAGCTTTTCAGGAGTAGGCGAAGCAATAATGCAAAGTTGTGTCGTACACTCGACTGTGAAATCCTCTTATTGTCCTTTCTCTCGGCCGGCTACTCTCCATTCTGCCCTGTACCCACAGCAATGATTACTACGCAGCCTGACCTCAGTCAAACAGCAGTTGGTTTTATTTCGAGTGTCCACAAATGGTTCACTTTGGAGGCTATTTAGATGTTGGGCGAGATAAATCAAGTGTTATTTAACAACTTTACATTCATGAAACCCCCCCCCACCAACTGAACACTATTTTTATCCTACAGGCTCTCTGCCACAACTGCTTCCGCACTGTGAAACCCAATCACAATAAATATTAAGTGTCTAATGCACTTTCAAAAGTATCCATTAAATGACATTTGTACAATCAAATGTGTTTAGTTTCTGGCCACTTTGCATTACGCTGCATTAGTCCAGCAGTAGTGTGCAGAGGCGATAGATATCCGGGGGTGTATTTTTAGTCTCCTAGTCGATCATCTGATTTTGCTATTGTGGCCCAGTGATTGCTATTGATCTGGAAAAGGCAGCAAATACATGCAGGCTAGGTTTGTGTGTGTGAGTGTGTGTCAGTAAACATACAGTGCAGTAATGTGTGTGAAAGGCAAACTCTCAGCTTAAGCGCTGCTTGTTTACTTTGCAGAGCTGCTGTTCAGGCTGCTGCAGACAGTTTAATACCACAGCTTCTCCTTTGATAATAAAGCAGCGATGCATCAGCTACCATACTAAGAACGCTGTGAACAATATAAACAACCTTTTGATACAGACAGATACCTTAAAGGCCCAGTGTGCATTTGATATAACTGCAGAAAGAAAAAGGTAAGGCTGTGTTTTACCTTGCACAGGAGAACCACGCCGCTACTTTCATGTTTTTCTGTTTTTATTTTTGGCTTTTCGCATTGTTCACATTTTCTCTTTATTCACAATCTGCATAAAGCCCGGGCCAAAGAGGAGTCAAATATTCAAAAAGCTGTACAATAAACGCTGTCTGTAGCTGTTGAAATATTGAAGGCGTATCAGCTGATGCCCATTAATTATCCTCAAGCTTTCCAGTAATAAGCTTTCTAAGTATAGGACTCGGTGGTTCTTCCTACACAGAGGAACCATGCAAATGATTCGAGGGGCATAAAAGGGAGGAGGAAGTGTGTATGTGTGTTTGTGCGTTCCACATCTTCAAGGTCTCTCCGCGAGCATAATAACGTTATTGGGACTCTCACGCTGGGATAATGCCCGTCTTCCATTCCACCTAATGAAAATAAACAAATGTGTGCAGCCTAATCCCTTTAATTTTGGTGGTTGGGAGGAAATTAAAAACACAGAAATGTAAATCACTGCCAGGTTTCATTTCTGATATTGTTTTACATCTCGGATCCCTCGGTTATGCTGGGAGCTCATAATTTGTGGTAAGTGAATTATACAGTGGAGCTTTTGAGAGAAGGGGTGGGTTGGGGGGGTAATTTTGTAAGAACTTAAAAAGAAAAAAGAGATAACTTCTGGCTCCACTGAAGCCTTTGAAGTCTCCTTGCTGTTTCTAAAGTAGTAATGTCTCTTTCATGTTACACTGAGAAGCAGCAAGACACAAGTTTAAAGAAACTGATATCACATCTACTATAAAAAGTAAGAAGTAAATGATCAACCTATTTTTTGGGGGAAAATGTAGCCTTTTCATAATGTGTCTATGAATCAAGATTAAAATGTATGGCAACAATGAGGAATATTGATATAAAAACATTAAAAGTTTGCAGAACATCCATACGGTTCATTGTTTCTTTGTGTTTCTTTGGCTCATTTTCAATATAACTGAGTAAATGTACTCAATATGTTTTTATACTTCTGTTTCATACTATTTATTGTTTGTTTTTACCTATTCTTGTGTTGTGTCTACTTCTAGTTTTATGTTACTGTATTTAGTTATGTTTACTGTATGTACCACTGGAGACACTCATACATTGTGCAATGACAATAAAGTAGGGATGCACCGATTGTGAAATTCTGTGCCGATACCGATATTTAAAATAAACATTTTGGCCAATAACCTATATATATACCCATACCGTTTCTGATCATGTTATTACGTGTTGTTGTTATTTATTCCACAGGGAAACAAAGAAATCATTGTAAAAGAAATAGATCGAGTTGGCTCTAAACTAGTGAAATCTACAGAACAGATTTAATATCCACTCAGTCTTACTGTAAATGCCCTTAAGCAAAGATATAATGTCTTTAAACCATCAATTATTCTTTGTAAAGGTTCATTTTTCTTATACTCTCTTGTGGCTCTGCTCTCAAAATGTAACATTAGATCCATTTGATCCTCATTCGATTAATCAAAAACATGTCATCAGATATTATAATGAAATTTAAATATTTATAAATTAGAGGTTGTAAGGGTCTAAAAGGGGCCTATTTCCTCAGTGCAATAACATGCTATGGAAATCCAAACTTTCTAAATAGGTGATCTCACAAAAAATTCACATCCATCAGCAGCAGCAGTTGGTGTATTGCCAAATTACCAAATTCTACTTTCAATTTTACCTCCAGTATGTAGGTCAGATACATTTTTAGAGCAGAACAGGACTTCCTCATATAACAGTAATAATAATAATAATAATAATATTAATAACAACAATAATACTAATAATGATAACAGTCTAATACAGTCTGGCTCTCTGGAATTAATTTGACACCCTTATTACAATGCATGGGGTAATTCATTGCCATGAAATAACAATAAATGAAATACTGTTCCAATGACTGGAACATTAAGTTGTTATAATAATAGAAAATTGATGTATGAATAATGTATTAAGCGGCTGGCAGTTTGTGGGAATAAAAATCTGTAATTATCAACAATTGAGTAGAATATGTTTTCAGCTAAAGGGGTAAAAACATTCATATCCATGTGAAGATTAAGTTCTGCAATAAATCAGCAAACTGGGCAAATATCACTAAGACACAAGTGACAAAGTCATTATCAACTGAAAAAACAACAACAACAACAAAAAAACAAAAAATCTATTTCAGCTCCCCCAGCCGTCAGACTGTGCCTGATTAAAAAGGCAGATTGAATGTGTAGCGTCTGAATCCAATTATTTTTGGAAAGCCGAGAAGCGGCGTTGTTTCTTTTTGATTTGTACTTGCTTGTCTGCCAGCTGAGGCACCTTGCTCACTGAAAGAGAAAAAAGAAGAAAAAACTCCCAAAAAACCTCTCAGATTTACTGGATAAGACCCCACAAGATTTAATTCAAAGATGTGATCAGGGCAACATGAAGTCTTATCCCAAAAACACTGGTCAAATTGCTTTCGTGGAATACACTAAGGGGACTCCTTCTGACATAAAAGGAACAATTTGAGTTAGATTAAAAAACAAATAAATACAAATACTGTTTAATCTTTACAAAAAAAAATGTAATTTTCATCATTTTTTCATTTTGCTCCTTTACAAAGTCGACGTCAAGGCAACAAACCAAATTCAGATTGATACTAAATGAACAAAAAGCTCAGTGGGCAGATTTAGCAGGCAGGCTACTGGAAAATGAAACTCAAATGATCCTTAATTCATTAATTTCTCATTTCACTTAACTTCTGTTAAATTAATTTAGAACAATGTTGCATTATAGGCAACACAGTGGAGAAAAGTTGGGACTGACGGTATGCAAACTGGTTGTTATCGAACCAAAGAAGTGCAGTCGAGCTGTCGGTGTTTAAGCCCATTAGATACATAGTATGTGTCATACGTGAAAAAAAAAAGACTAACAAGAAACCTGTTCAATTCAGATAAACAAACCCAACCAGCACTCTTCATTCTTTTGTTATAACTTGTCAAATTCCTACAGTGTCCAACACAACAAGTGCTGTTGAAAATTAGTTCAGTATCTCTCTGCTGGTTGTATTATACTGCATTTCTACAACACATAAGCTTCTTAGACATCCCTATAGGCTATTCAACTTATCAAAGTGTTTTAAAAAATGAATTTGTAATCAGTTTTATTTCAGTTAATATTAATTATTTTGTTGTGCTCCAGTATGAGCAGGATGTTATTAAAATTGTAATGTGTTTGTCTGTTATGATAACGAAGCGTACATTTAGCTGACCAATGTGTTGAAAGACTGAATGTAATTAAGAGTTAAACAGTATATCTTTAATAGAATAAACAAACAGGTTTTTGCTAATGAAGCTTTTCAATCATATACCGAGCAGAAATTGCCTGCAGCACAAATAAATTAGACATGGCTTTATGTTGAATATCTCTGCTTTTTCTAAATAATGGAATAAATGTTTGTGATGGTGTTCTGCTGTTTCTAATAATAAATAGCAATGGATCTATGTTGTGTATATACTGTATATACCAAAACATTTTATGCAATTATGTTGTTTAATTCAATGGTGAAGAGCGCTGAACACTGATATTCAACTCCTGCTCACCTCCCACAGAACTGCTCAAGGATATGTTGTATACATATGAACCCTTTTAATGGTAAAAAAAACAGAACGCAGCAGTAACAGAAGATCGTCAGCTCATTCACCCTGACTGAATACGCCCACACAATCCAGGAACAACTTGCATATTGTATCAGTACACCTACAGTCAAGCACATAACATCCAATTATATGTAACAAACATGGATAAAAAATAGTGAATGTCTTTCAGTAAAAACTTGTTTATATGAATATTAACTTAAATAAATACGATGCAAGTGACACCAACAGGAATGTATGAACATTTAAAACAATATCCAGGATTGGAAAAGATTAATAAATTAATAAATAAATAAGTAGATAAATATATAAATATTGGTGATTTTTCCTTTATAAACTAGAGTATGTTTCCATGTTTTCCACTTGGGCAAATGTGGAGAGGAAATAGACTTTCTTCCATTTAGGGCTTATCACTAATTCGTCCAAGGCTGCAGCTGCAGCTCAGTGGGCAAAAAGGCATCAGTTTGTTATTATTTGTGAACCTCTCCTGAGAGGATGTGTGTAGATATAAAAATGTGAGAATTTGAAACAGGACACTTTAAACTCTTAACACAATTTACAAAAACCAGAACAACCAAAACTAAAATAACATTTCAGTTGTTGAACATGGCAACGAAGAGCTCCAAAAACATTCACGCACACATCACCTTAATTGCTTTTCCAATGCTCATTTGTAGGGGTGAGGACGGTGGAGGTGTTTGGTCCTGGCTCTCTTTGAAAGTCCGACCCTGATTGGCCGACTGCACGTTCTCAGAGGCTCCAGTCTCCTGGCGTGCCCTGCACACAAAAACACAACCACACTGTATTGCATCAGTCCTGCATGTATCCTGTATGCTATGTAGTGGGTATGGATTTGTTTTAGCCCCACTTAGCGTTCAGGCTTTTGTTTTATATCAATGGTTAAAAGGAAACAACGGTGCACAACCAAAAACTGTACACGCCGCCTTTCCTGATGCTTTCAACATTTTTACCAAAACTGACAAGATTAATGATGATTAATGACGCTCCTCGATGTGCAGAGAGAGTAGCCATGCTATTAGACGGATTTTTGATGCCCTGAATTGAACTGACAAGGTGAAGTCATTACATGTCCAGGTAGGCAGGCTGTTAGACTCTCCTCCTATTCAGAGGCTAGTCTGCTTTACTGCCAGCAGACACACTTGGGTTCATAATGCAGGGCCTGATCCAGCAGAATGAGGAGGAGAGGAGGAGGAAGAAAGGGGGAGGATGTGTACTTTTATGCATACAGTATATTGTTTATCTTTCTGTTTGTTATTTTCAGTTTGCGGAGGGGTGGGGAGGTGGGGGGGGGGGGGGGGGATTATGTGGTAGCAAATAAAGCCAAAATAAACAATAGTTGCTTTTAAACATTCAGACTGACACACCAGTAATTACAATATGGAAAGAGAGTAAAAATCCTACAAATAAAATGTCCTTTCTGTTTTAACATTGAAAAACAAAGAAAAGAGAAGCCACCATTCAATAAAAGAAAAGAGTGGTTTTACATTTCATTACAATGTGAAACTCACCGTGGCTCAGTTGTTCCAAGAGTGGTTGACACATGAAGGACGGGGACCACATTTTTTTTTCCTGCTCCAAGTCCTGGGGCTCTGAAAACAATGTATTGACAGTCAGAGACAGACAGACTGGGGCGGCTAATTCTGCCTATTTTGTTGCTCTGTTTACCCTTAAACAATGTTTTTGCATTCATGGCAGCGTTATCGTTTCACTGCAGCTCATTGAAGAAGGGGAAATGAATATGTGAACATTCATGAGAGGAAGCTGTGGCAATTTGAAAAGACAAATCAATAAAAGTAATTGTATTTTCTCGCCAAATTAACCTAGCAGACCTTTTAAAGTCTATCACCCAATGCTGTGAAAAAACGGTGCCAACCACGCAACACTGAAAAAACACAGTTTGCTCCAATTACACCCTTTTCATTTGATGTTTTTCTGACTTTTTATTTTAATGGTTGAAATGTTTGGCTTCTGAAAATATTTCCTGGTTGAGCAACTATTACTTTACCTTATCAATGCCCATTACTGAGATAATGTGTTGATACTCGTCCTTGAACATATAATAAGCCTTGCTGTTGTTTTCTTTCATTTTTTGGACAACTTTGTGACCAATTATATTGGATCAAAAAAGTAAACTGGTAGAGGAGACAGAATGGACTCTGGATTAAAACTGAGTGGAAGATCACATGTATTTTAGCTTTGTGTGAATCTGTCATCAGGCACTCAAGTACTTTAAAGGACAATTATCAACATAAAAGACTGACAGACACTGCAATGTAACCCTTTTTCTTTTCATTTGCATTTTAAAATTTACATTATTTTAAGTATTTTACTTTACCTACTTTACCTTCTCTTTTCATGTGCTTATGATTGAGCACTCTTAAAGCACTTTACATTTTAATACTTCCTTTGAACTGTATGTTCTTTTAATTATTTTAAAGTAAATGATAATTTTTATGCTGCACTCTCATATTTAATGCTCAATTTTAGTCTCTTTCGATTTTTCGGTGCTTTGTTTTTCTTTTTATTATAATTGGATTTTCTTGTTTTTAATTGCATGTTTTAATGTTTCCAATTTTTACTGTTTAATATTTTGTCTTTATATAAAGCACATTGAGTTTGCTATATAAATTAAGCTGCCTTGCCTTACCTACGATGACCCTGTCTGCTATCCCTTAGTCTGTTTGTTCTGTTTCATCAAAAATAAGTATTAAAAAAAGCAGTAAACTATGAACCTCTGTGTTTCTCTTCTGTGTACATGGATGATTCTTGGCACAGGTGACCGCCAAAGGGCACCTCCTGCTCCCCGTCATGGCTGCCAGCAATACAAGAAACCACTGGATCACCTCCACACGTTTCCAGGCTGCGGTCTTCATCAGCACCATCTAAAAAAACAGACACACAAACGATGTATTATCACACAGTGCAGGCAGAAGTTAGGAGAACACATACTGCAGCAGTGTTGGCTTTCTTTCCTGTCCTACCGGGATCACTGTGTGGACGCCATAAAAAAGCGCAATCAGTAACCAGACAGCCTGTTCTTAGGCCTCCTGGGTAATTTTGTATTGCTATGAAATATTTTGTACTATACAGAACGAGTGAAGTGTCTCCCTTTGATCCAATCATCTAACTTAAGCTGAAAAATGCTTCAACACAAAGTAGTATACTGAATCTAAATGTGAGAGCTTGATTCTTCACTTAATTTTGTCAAAAATGTGAAGAGAAAGCGGTTTAATTTTTAAAGACTGTTTGTTTAGATTTGAAAAATTAAATAAAAATCCTAAATTGACTGAAATGAATGCGCACTGCAGGGTGTAGAGCTACAGCAGCTGGCTCAGATGTTCAAAGAGCTATCTCAGTTTCAGTATCTATTGAACACTAATTATACTGTATGACTTTACTTAAATCATCATGATACTGTGATATTGTGCTTATTATACATCTATATTTTGTAAATAATCGGCTCAGATGACAAATCTTTGATATATGTCTCTTGGTAAAGGGCAACTTCCCTCAAAAAGCAGCAATATCTATTTATTGTGATTATTGTTTGGATGGCGACAATTCACCAATACCAAGAAAACAATGCCCTTAGGGGTTTTATGGCTTTTATATATTCCTAATAATGTACAAAAAAGGTGTTTGTAGTGTACATACTGGGCATAATAATGAAATAAGGAGTAAACAATCCATATTATTACAACATCAGTAAATGAATAGCCAATAAATCTGAATGGGGTAAGGAATGTTTTTACTGTAACTGAGCCGTACAGGTGCTATATACACTACTGGAAATGTTCTTTTACTCATGAAATAATGTGAATGTATTCATGTATTCATTGTGTGCTGCAGAGTAAACATGAATCATGATATTCGTAGTTACTTGATGATGTGTCTTTATGGCGTCCCAGTTCTGGACTGCCGAGGTGTTCATCTTCACAGATGTCGCCCTCCGAGGCTTCAGTTACATCACCACACTGCTCAGGTGACGATGCTCGACTGTCACCTGCAAAATCACTTGCGCTGATATCAAAGAACAACTTCAGCTCTTTTAAGACCATGTCAAACTGTTTTTTCATCTCAAATGTGGGGCCTTCGTTCACGTCACAGGCTGGACTGTCTCTCCCAGAGGGAACGGTGGAGAACACTGATGGTGGGTTTAAGTCTTCGTGGTTGTAGATGGATTCACAGTTAGGTTGTTGCTCTGGCCATCCTAGAGCGATGACATCCGCTGCTGAGATAAAACTTGCGAGTTCATTACAATTTATATCGCTGTTCAGAAATCCATTCGCCATGTTCTCAGTGTGACACTCGAATCTGTCCAACTCCTCTTCCTCCTCCTCCTCGGGTATCTCATTGAGCTCGTCACACTCTGCCACTGGCATGGAGTGGTAAAGTTGTCGCTGGGGTTTTTTCAACAGCTGCCCGGGCAAGCTGGTGAGGAGAGAGCTGTTGCCCGGGCCAGCATCATCATCATCATCGTCGTTCTCATCATCTGGTGAGAGCTGGATCTTTTCGAAAGTGTCAAATGCCCCTGGCACACAGTCATAGAGAGTGAAGGCAGATGGCACCGGGGAAAATCTGTCGTTATGGTTTGGAGCTGTGGGGTAGTTGTCAGTAATTTTTGAATGGCATGTTTGGCTTAAATCGTGCGGACCTGGCACGACTGCATCACTCATTGGTGGAAACCCGAAGCCTGAAATGTCATCTTTATTTTCATTTACAGTCAATGTTTCATTTTTCTGTTGGTATTCAGAGAAGTAACTGAGCTCATTTCCAGCTTCATCTTCACTAGCCGGGGTCAATTTGTTGCCCTCTGTCTCATCACTGATGCAATCATCAGGTGATATTTCAGCCATGTCTGCTCTGTGTTCATTTTCATGCAGCAGATCACCCTCAGATTTCACAGATGTCTCTGAGTAACCATCAGTTTTCATTTCTCCTTCAACACTTTGCTTTACCTGAACTGTCTCCTCCATCAAGGAAATATCAGCACTGTAAAGGTGATCAGACAAGCACTCGAGTGTTTTCACCAGTTCATCCTCACTAAATGCTAATTTGTTGCCACATGTACTTATTTCATCCTCTATCCACTCTGTGATGTTAATATCAAGAGTTGAGATAGTGTTCATGTCTTCTGTGCGTTCATTTTGTTGATACGGCTCTTCCTCTAGCTCTATTTCTTCTCCAGAGTTCCCAAGTCTATTAGTTATTACTTCTTCTCCAAAACTTCTCCTTTCTTCTCTTTCTTTAATCTCAGTTGACTCATCCATTCTGACAATGCCAGTCTGTGAATATTCAACCTCCTGTGATATCGGGAAGTCAAGACTGACAAAAAAACAGCCTGATTTATCCTGCTCTTTCAACTGATGTCCCACAGTACCGAGGCTTTCTTGTCTTTCATGCCCAGCAGGAAAAGGCTTTGCGGGGCTGCGCGGACGACTGCTGGGACTGGATTCCCAACGACAGCTGCCTTCATCGCTAGTCATGCCGTGTGTCTCGTTGGTGGTGATGGAATAAGACCGGGGCTCTGAGTATGACTGACGCAAGTCTTCTTTTTCATCTTTGCACTGCTGTGTGTTTGCACTACTCTGGTTATGAAACTGCCTGGCGCGGTCAGAAGTTGAAATCTTCTGTATTGACCTGACGTCAGAACAGAGTGGAAGAGGTGTTTCCATCTCGTAGACGTTTATTGACTGAGATAATTCTACACCTGCAGTGCTCTCTGAGTTGCAGCGTTTCTCTTCAGCCTGTCTGTCGCTTTCACTCCAAATTGCAGGGTCAATTACACTGAGAGAGCCTGCATCATTATCTCCTTCAGCAAGCTCTTGACTGATCCTTGCAGGCATTGGAGTCTCTGTTAAGTGATCAGCCGTTTCACTGCGAGCATTGCCGATCATCTCGCCTGCAGCACACTCTTCGTTAGTCTCACAGAAGTCTTCAACTTCAAGACTTGCACACTCAATTGCAATATCTCTGGCTAATGTCACATCATAAGAAACAACTGATGCCTCTGTACTTACAGCTGCGGAAAAGATGGGGTTTTTACTCATGCCATTCTCATTAACTTGTTCTTTTGTTTCCACATTACAGACGGCAACATTTTCATTCTCCTGAATTTGCAATTCAGATTTTTTTATGTAATTTTTTCCACCTTCCGTTAAGTTCCCAGAGGGTTCCTCTTCAGGGTTACAGCAGAATGATTTAGAGTCTCCATAATCACTGTGTCTTTTACCCTCTTTCTCTTCTTTGCTGAAAAGGATATTCTCACTAAATCCGTGCTCATCCCCCTTCTGATTATGCTCTTCAGCTTCAGCAGATTGGCTCCGTGTTTTACAAACTATGTCACGTAGCACATCTTCGTAAGTGTTATCAGACTGACATCTGACCTCCTCATCACTTGAACTAAGGATGACTACTTGTATTTGATTGACACTGTTTTGCACCTGTCTTCCCTCCTCATCAATTCCAGAGGAGAGGCTGCAACCACCAGGGGGCTCATTTTCAAGCGATTTCCCCAGCTGCTGGCAATCAGGACGGCTGGACGTGTCAGTGCAGGAGTCTTTTGGAGTGTGACACTCTGCTAATACCCCACCTGCATCATCTGCTGGATGTGAGCTGAGCTTGTCAGTTTCGGTAACTGAAGGCTGTTCATCTTTCTCCAGATGCAGGAAGTGTCTCTCTGCAGATGATCCTATGTGTCTATTGTCAGTGTGTGAACTACTCACTTTAGTAATAGGGGTGACATTTAATTTAGCGTCTTGCTGTTGCTCATGAGGTTTTTCATCCTGCATATCCTCACATTCTGCTGCGCATATTAAGCCCGCATTATTGTGCAAGGTACTCGTTGGTGATGGGAAGCCAGCGGTTTTACGAAATGTTAAAAGCCCCCGGATGTCAAACCACTTTTTCCCGCTGCTAATGCAGTCTGTCCTTGGTCGTTTCGGAGAGAGCGGTGACGAAATATCGCTCACAGATTGGGGATCTTCTTGCGTGATTTTATCCATTTTCTCTCTACCATGTAAACCTAAAATAGAAACAGCTTGAGTGTTAAAACTGCATTTGTAAAGTACACTGCTAAGATCAAAGAGTTACAGAAAAAGAAAAAATAACATTGAAGCAAAACTTTTCAAATAGGCTGAATGATGAAACCTCCAGGCTGTACTATACAGTCCACATTTTCATCTGTTTAACTGTGATCGCCCACACGTGTAAAGGCTACACTTACCTCACCTTACTCCAAACTTGCAGCTTGAAGCGCATGTAAATCTCACAGCAAACCTTTGAAGAAAAACACAGGACACAAAAATATATCATATTGAGTCAGTCGATTTACTTTACCCGAACAGATTGTTACACAGCGTGATGCTAATTCGCTGCACAGTGTACAGAAAATGGCACTATAGCACTGTCGCTGTTCTGCTGCTTTTACCTTAATGTCACAATCTGGCATTGCAGTGCACCAGTTTCTGGCAATGCTAGTTTTGTTGATATTAAACACGTCTCCCCTGTGTGCTTCCTATACATGTTATTGGGAATACGCTCATCTGTTATTGGGAATTTATTTATTTAGTATCTGATTATGTTTTTTACCACTTACACTTAGGAAAGAGAGTTAGCAAAAGTCTTAACTCTCTTTAAAACCCAATTTCAGATTTGTGAAACTTTTATTTTGCTCATGGAAACACAATAAAAGGGAGGTTTCACTAATATTTCTCTCAATCCAGATCACATTAGAGCAGGTCAAGATTAAAAAAAAGAAACACTACATTTAGACCCATCAAATCTGGACTACATTACCAAGGAGACTCCAGAGACTCATTAAAAACAGAATTTTATATATTTGATAAGTCTAAATTTGGGTTTTTGATCTGTGTCTGGTCTAAAGTAGTATGAAAGAAGAAATATTAAAGGTTTCAAAAATATAATTACAGTGTTTTAATGACTTTAAGGACTTAATGTAGTCCTAATTTGACCAATCTAAATGTAGTGTTTTTTTATCTGGACCTGGTCTAATGTGGTCTGGATTGGGAAAATGTAGTGAAATCGCCCTTTTTTAGCTTTTCACACATCAGAAAGTTGGTTTAAACAGTCTTATGGACTTTTTTCCACAAGTGTCAGTGGTGCTAAAACGAATAATCAGCTGCTAAATATTATTTTTATGCTTTTTTTCTTTAACCCAACTTTACAACCTGTTCAAACAAAAATAACTTTAACTGTTTTGTTTTTGCTTTATTTTGTTCTTGTTGTTTTAGCTCCTTTGTTTTGCTTGTTTGTTTAATTTGTGTTTTGTTTTATTATTCTTTTTTATGCTGTGTTACAAAAAAAACTTTACATCCTGATACATAGAAATGTATACAAATATGCTGCTGGGAAACTTAAATAAATTATCAATATATATTAAATAAAACTAGCTTGGTTGGTGCTTGGTATTACTGCTAATTCTAGCTTTAGCCAGCAGGAACAACAAAAGGACAATCCTTTTCTTTTCCAGAAACATATAAATGTACTCTTTGTATCTCTCAGATATCCATTTCACAACAGCAGTGTGTTGTAGTTATTTACAGTGTGTTAATATGACTAAATGTATATCATTATGTGTCTTATTAAATGATAACATTAGCCAGCTGGTGAGAGTTAGCTGTCCTCAAACTCACCTTAGACTTATTACTACGACATTTAGCTCATTTAGCTCTAAAACTATTCATGTTTGACATCTTCTTTCAGCTATTATTATGTACTCACCTTTTAAAGTAGTCAATAGGTTTAATAAGTAGACTCACAAGCAACAAAACCAGCCCGAGTTATTATTACCCTCTCCAGGCGAAACCGATGCTAGAGCCTCCGGACTGACCGACCAGTGAGTGGCGCCAAACTAGTGCGGTACTTGAACGCAGCACAGGCCTGTATAAAGCAATAGAGTGTTAAAATAAAATAATACAACAAATAACATGACATTCACTACAGTAATCAATTAATAAGATAGCCATATGTATAAAAGGCTATGTCAAGGTAAATATTTGTCACAATCAGTTTTAATTATGTTACATTTTGAAACTTTATTTATAGAGCACTTTTCAAAACAGCGTTTCAAAGTGCTTTAAAATAAATATATAATAAGGAAATAATAAAATAAAGTGGGTAAAACCAGAAGCCAGATTAAAAAGTTATAGGTTTTAAGTTTGCTTCCAGAGACAAGGACCAAATAATAAATAAATAATTTGTGTTGCTATGACACCATATATTGCCAAAGCAATACAGGAAATTGGTCACATTGACAGATGATTAGCAATAAATATACAATAATATGCAATATGCAACAATCAACAGTCGTTTCTTGTAGTGCATGACAACATCTCTCTCTCTCTCTCTCTCTCTCTCTCTCTCTCTCTCTCTCTCTCTCTCTCTCTACAGTATCTTCCTCCTCCTCCTCCTCCTCCTCCTCCTCTCGGTACACCAGCAGCAGTGTGTGTTCAACATCATCATCCGACGGACCTGCACCGCTCACTTTCTCCCACAGAAAACAATAATATTTTAAAAAGCGCATAAATAAATAAAATAAAATAAAATAAAAGCACAGCGTTAATCTCCAGCTGTTAGTGGCTCAACAGAGGGAGATCAGCATTTGAATCGCTTTTTCCCCCCTTTCCTCTCAGTTGGGTTTGGTTTTTTAATTTTTTATTTCCTTTGGATCACTCCAGACATCGGACCGGACTTCTCCCATTGACTCCGCTTTCTTTTAAGGTAGGATGGTCGCCTTTGTTGAAAGATGCATGGATGAAATCTCCTTTTACGCACAGGCTCATCTCAGTTTTTGATGTTTATCTGCATGATGCAACCTGGTGCGTCATCCTTTAGGTATTATAAGACTAATTTATAGGTTTATTGGCGGGTTGAAGTCAATAATTATGACACACAAATTACAATAACGGCACAATATCATTTGACAATGTAGCTTCCGTAACTCTTCATTCAATTTATGATTCAGTGTGCACGTTTTGCGCGCAAAAACTGCGATCTATCAGCATTAGACTTGCTTGTGTCTTGCTGGGGTTTACTCTCACTGCCAACTCTCTCTCCCTCTCTTTCACACGCTCATACACACACACACACACACACACACACACACACACACACACACACACACACACACACACACACACACACACACACACATCCTTATTAGGACATTGCATTGATCTCCATACATTGTAGACACCCTAATCTAAACCCTAACCTTTACCATAACCAATTAATGCCTAACCCTAATCTTAACCTTACCTCATTTCACACCTTACCTCTTAACCTTACCAGGACCTCAGAAATGACATATTGCCTCATTAGGACCTGGCTTTGGTCCCCATGAGGACCACTGGTCCCAACAAGGTCGATATTAATACTGGAAAATGTCCCCAAGAGATAACAAAAATACACACACACAGTACACCGGGCTTTGATTCAACGAGAAAAAGTGAAGGGAGCAAGAAAATCAGCACCGGTGGGGACTCCTTAATGAAATTTTTCTTATCAATGCAGAATATCTAACCCTAACCCTATTTTATTCAATTAGGGTTATGGCAACGCGTGGGTTGGCTGTGATTAACATGGCATGATGTGGGGTGATGTATCCTGGTGTAGTTTGGCACTGGTGCTGATGTTGCAAGGATGTGTGTATGTATGAGTGTGGAAGCTGGGGGTGTGGTGAGTCTCCTTAACCATCATCATCCTCCGCTACTTTTTTTTTTTTTTTTTTATGAGCGCAGGCATGACCACATCTCATCCACCAGCCCCTCCATGATTATGATATCCTCACCTCTCCTGCACACTGATACACACACACACACACACACACACACACACACACACACACACACACACACACACACACACACACACACACACACACACACTAAGAGACTAAGAGAGAGAGAGAGAGAGAGAGATGTCTTTCAATAAGGAGAGCAGAATCACACGAAAGCTACCAGATTCGCCTGAATCAAACCCTCAAACTGTACTGTTGTTGTCTGATGTTGCCTCTGTGGGCTGGGGCTCTGCCTGCCTCTCAAGGTCATCCCCTGTTGGCAAATGATGGTAAAGGGACACTGTTATGTAATAGCCTGCCGCCTAACTGAGGGCAGGTCTGCTGGTTCTTTACAAAGCTGTTGAATTTCTTATTCAACAATATATCTTCATATCTCCGTAACTGTTTGTTTGGGGGTTGTTGTTTTTTTGTGGTGAGGCTCCAGTAGATTATATTATGGTACAGTGGACAAAGGGCTATGACTCAGGTTTGGTGTCACCATGGTGCTCTGCTCTGCATTGCTCTGCAGGCTGACCCAGAGCGTCTTGTCCCAGACTCGGTCCCTAAAATAAAGCATTGACATTTGCTGATTATGCACCAGCTGTCTGTTTTTTTTACCTCTAGGCTTGGATGTGAGTAACTGGTGCAAAACATTACCCCACATAAAATTAAGCCCTAATAGGGTTCAGTGTTTTGTACTAACAAGAGTGTCATCCAGCTCAGATTTCCTTGCATTTTTCATTTTTTCTCTTTTTCTCTGATTTTATGAAGGCTGCACTTCCTCCTGTGCTTATCCAATGTGGCGAGCTGGTGTATTGAGAAGGAATTTCATCCTTCTCATATCTGTAGGCTGTTGAATGTTAAGCGATTGCTGAGCAGAGAGATTTTCTTACATTTAAAGACAGTTTGCACTCCCTTTTTTGATTTTTTAAGTGAGTAAGTAAGTAAAACTTTGCTGTTAAACAGTAACAGTATATATGAGGGGGTGACAGGGCTTGTAAGCAGCTCTGAGAAATATGCAAGATGTTGTCATGAGAATGAAACGTATGGAAGATGAATATGAATGAGAACAATTTGTGACTTTTTGATACACAAACAAAAAAGTACATGTGTAGGAAGATTATGTTTTTGAAATTTCACCACCATGTTTCCACTTGCATCACTTCAAAAGGTTGTGCTGTTACAGGTTTTATAATGCCAGCTGAGGGGGCGGTATAAAAAAAAAAACAATGTGTGATGTAATTAAATGTTTTCTTTTGGCTTTAATGAATGTGGCCTATAGGGACATTATAATAAGGCAAAATAGCTCACATTGTGATGTAAAGCTGGGCCACCGGCAGCACCCTGATACAATACAGATGCAGATTCAGCTCTGCTGCTTGTTGCATGAATGAGGGAAGACAGAGTAATGAGTAACACTCATATTAAGATGCGGTGTGAGCTATTGTAAACACATTTTGAATGTATTAGAAGTGAATGAACATTTAGTACGGCATCGGGAGTCGGTATCTTTATTTAAGTACCCACCCCTCCCAGAGGTTTTGCATGTTGTGTGCTGCAGCATCATATATTCTGACAATATGCTCATAATGTGCTTGTGATGCCTCCAAATGCAGCACTTAACCTTAATTCTTAATGATGCCTGTTGTCCTGGGATGCACAGTGAACACAAACTCATTCATTCATTCATTCTTTATGCAAAAGTATGTGACAGACACTGAAACACATGGTGCACAGACACACTTCGTCACTGGTGGGAAATACATTACATACTGTATATACACTAAACATGCACTAATTCACATGCTGTCGCTACGTTCAGATTAGATACATGTGTATTTGCTCTGCCTTTCTATTACACAAACACACACCACGCCAGCACACACACACACCCACACAGTGACATAATGGCATGGCTGTCATGTGTCTTGCTCACATTTCTCCTGGGACACATCTGTCTCCTGCTGCAGCTGCCGTCTTGCGGCTCAGCCCATCTTGTCTGACAGTCTATATTGTAACAGAAGAGTATCCGCAACATGTGGTCAGACTGCACTGCTGCACTGAGAGAGTTTTTTTCATAACGAGGGATTTAAATGATAGCTTAACACGTAAATGAAGATGAGGTCAGTTTTTAATTGTCATACTTAGACAACTTGTTAAACCCCGACCTGCATGTTCAAAATGATTGCTGCAGACATCACCTGCTAATGTATTATACTTTGTATCGTGCATGATCGTCTTTCTGTTCTACAGGTATTGAAGATGTTGGGGCTCAGAAGCATTTTATTGAATCTGAACAAAGCATCTGATCCATGAAAGCTTTATCAAATCTATCTAGGTAGTTTATTTTAAGAGGAGGCAATTTCTGTGTGAACATTGTACTGTTTCTTTGGAATTTAGTGCAGTAAAAAAAATAGCTTTCATAAATTTACGAAACAAAAAGTGACAAGACAATGGAAAGAGCTTTGTAGCTGAGAGAATGTTTTGAAAGGAAAGGACATAAATGATTTGGTACAACATTGTCAGAATCTGAACTTAAAGGGGATCTATTAGGCTTTTCTTTATTGTCGGTCATATATGTTGGATAGTCTAATTAAACGTGGCCAAAGTGTAAAATAATGAGGTGAACATATGTAGAAGTAACACATGAGCCAAAACTACTGGCTTCAAACTGCTCTAAACACTCAGTTTCCAACACTTTCAGCACAAGCCAACGTTGCGTTTTCATTTGGTGGTATCTTGACACAACTCTGATACAGCTGCCCCTTGGAATGCCTCCAGAAAGCAAGCCAATCAGAACAGAGTGGGCTCATCAGGAAGGGGGCCTTATTGAGACAAGACTGCCTGTTAAAAGACTGAGGCTGAACCGAGGGGCTGCATAAAGAGCCATTATAACATAAAGTTTTATCAACTGTGAATTATGCAAAGCCACTCTAGTGGAGTCCCAGAATAAAAATATAGAGCTGGAAATTAGCAAAATAGGTCCATTTTATTCAATCTAGATCTTTTAATAACTTGAGAAATGAAATGAAACCAGCTATTGGTACACAGCCCTACTGAAACCTGAAATTCACCAATAACCAAAAATAAAATGCTACGCACAAAATGCTAACATTAGCACAATGACAACGCTAACATGTTCATGTTCAGCAGTTAACCATTTTTACAATGTACACCATTTTATTTTATCATGTCAGCATACTAACATTTGCCAATTAGCACAAAAGACCAAGTACAGCTGAGGCTGGTGGGAGAGTCATTCATTTTGTGGATATGTGGTCATAAACCCAAATATTGGAGAAATTAAAATTGTGGCCTGATGTTAGTGCTAGATTAAAAGTTAACTGGTTAACTAAGTCATTACAATTCATGCTCAGGGTGGCATGGATCCTACCAAAATGTCATGCGAACCATAGTTGTGGAGACATTTCACTAAATCACAAAAAATGTGAATGTCTACTACTTGAGGAAAAGTTAAAATACATCATGGTATGGGAACCATGACTGCCTGTGACAATCCATCTTGTAGATATGAAGATATTTCACAGGTTTATTGAAAATATTGACCTGCTAGTGGCACTAAATGGAAAGTCAGGGAATTTAGTCAGTATGATTCACCCCTTGGGCACAATTGATACGTATAAAATGTATATCAAAGGTTTTTATTGAATACTTTGTCTGCTAGTAGTGGCAGTTTACATGTTGTTCCGATCCACCACTGAAATATATAAATCCCAGAAAACCAATTTTGTTGATCTTCACATTAAATCACAGGGCTGGTTATGAATGAGAAAATTATACTTCTCCTTTCCAGAATGAAATTAACACAGTTAGACTGCCCAGCGGACATGTTAACACAAGGCTTTTTTTCTATTCCCCATAAGAGTTAAATTTGGTCTGCAAATACGGGTCCCAAGTGGTTTTGTCTGCAGCTTCCATGGTGGCCCCACCTGTGTTTGCCCATATGGGCTTAAAGTGGGTTCTGAATGGGTTTCAGGCGGGGCCCAACTGCGTGAGACCCATGTGGGCCCCATATGTTTGCCCATATGTTGTCTAAGTGGGATCAGAATGGACCTTAAATGGGGCCCATTTAGCCAGACCACATGGGCTTCACATGTGGGGCCCATGTTCTGAAACAATATGGGGCCCATACAGTTTGCCCTGTTTCTGCCCATGACCGCTTAGCCCACTTACATCCCTTATGGGGCTCATATAGTCAGCCCACATGGGCTTCACATGTGGGGCCCATGTTATTGCAACCGTTGAAGTCCATTCCCACTCAGTACCCATGTAGCCCGCATTTAACCCATGTGGGGCCCACATGGACATGCTGGCTGGGAAATGATCCATGATTTTTAGTGTCGCTACCATGACATCCACAGACTCTTCTTAACGTGAGACATTTCCTGTGTTTAGAGGTCACAAAGCCAAACACATAAGGGTCTTGGGATCAAATGACAGTCAGCCACTCACACACAGGTCAGAAATGCTGTTTATCGCTAATTAATTCATCAAAGATCTGCGTGAAATAACATTTTCGCCACTCTGTGAGCAACATCAGTCTTGTCAGGGCCGGAGAGGTGACGCTCTTTGGTAGCACAGGTTTACATCAAGCTTTGTTCTGATGTGTAGAGCAGCCAGGGGCTAGTAAGCCGCTGCCAGTGGATGGCTCTGAATTTATTGTTTCTGGTTATTGGATCCTTTGATACTCTCTATTGACATCTACCTCTGTGTCTCACTGTCCCTCTGCCGCCCCGTATCATTCTATCTTTTTTTTTTTTTTTGGTAGTATAAGTGTGAATTCTCATTTCCACCCTTAAGCTACATTTAATTGGATTGCGTCTTTTATAATGACATTTCTGTGTTGTCCCATTGATTTAATTTTCTCCATCACATAATTTACCAACTTCCATATGGACAATATAATGTCTGTCATACCTGCAGTGATTGGATTTTTAATTGAAGGTTAATTAATTTGTTGCCTTTAGTTTACAGGCAGTATGGAGGCATGATTAGGCACATAACTTGAATATCAGTTTTGTACATTATTCCTCGGGTGAACGTAGGTCATGCGGAGCCTGGCTGACAGATGGTTCAAAATTTGATTTCAGAGCAAAGTAAATCTATCTTCTTCAGACAAATGATTTCCAAATTGTGATCCTGGGGCTGCGTGAGCTGCTTTGGTGGTTTCCAAAGGTCACAAAATGAAGAATTGTTCAATTTCTTTTTTTTTTGCCCCATGGTTCACGAAGAATGACTTCTTTGATCTGATGTGTCACTGTCTCCACTGCTCTCACTCACTGTCCACAATGTAGACAACCAAATTAGATCAACCAATAGAGCCATTGTCTATATACACACACACACGCACACATATGCGCGCACACACACACACACACACACACACACACATACACACACACACACACACACACACACACACAGGGACCTTTCCCTACATCTCTAACTCACATTTAATAGTGAAAGTGAAAAAATACAAACCCTCTAACCGGCTCAATTCCATCAGGATAGAGGATGAAAGGAATAGTTTGGGATTTTTTTATTGTTGTGTATTGGTAAAGTACGCTTTCACACGTTTGAGGCGAAAAATAGATGAGAAGATGAATACCACTTTCATTTCTGTGCACTAAATATGAAGCTAGAGCTGGCAGCCATTAGCTTAGCTTAGCATAATGACTGGAAACAGGGGTGAACAGGTAGCCTGACTGTATCGGATGGAGCCAAAATCTTAAAGTAAAAGGCTTGTCACACAATTAGCAAAGACAGAAAGTTGCTGTGCAGGCCCAAGAAACAGTGTGCCACGTTAACCCCCATAAAACCACAAGCTGTTGATTTTACACTTTGTTTCTTTGTGTGGAGTTTCCAGTCTGTATGCTAAACTAGGCTAAACTAAGCTAAACTAATCAACTGCTGGCTGTAGCTATCCAGACATTAGAGTGGTTACGATATTCTCGTCTAACTCTTGCAAGAAAGCAAAGAGCATATCCATCAAAATGTTAAAAAACGATTTATTAGTACCATACTAGAGGTTTAGCATGTTTCAGCCCATTAATGACATATCACACGTATTCAAAAGTACTCATCAATTGCAAGTACCATTTTGGACACATGCCTTGCTCAAATGTTACATCAGCTATGTTGAGACACAATCAAACCCTAAAGATAACAATAAGAAGACTGCAAAGCAAAGTGTCAATTTGGTCCTTTCTTGGAATAAAAAAGTTACTTTTGGGTAGCCAATTCCGAAACCACAGGCACTAAAATTATGCATTGCCTGTTTCAAATGAATTTCATGTCACTGCATTGTTGGTTTTCCCAGCATTTCATAATAAATGGGAACCCGCTGCAGCCCAGAAGGCACAAAATCAATCATAAAAATGACATTCTATTGGAAAATGGTCACTTTAAAGAAACCTATCCTCAAATGGGGCTTAGCGAAAACCAATGCAGCATGGCAGTCCTCAGTAAATTACTGCAGCACGCCTTGGATGCTTGCCTGGGTCTCCTTCCGTCACCCCTCTGCATAAAGAGACAGATTGGCACCACACACACTAATGCTGCCATGTATCTCACTTGGTGTTTTCAACCTAAAGAGGTCTCATAAAATATCTCAGCAGAGAGTAAGTACAAATATTCCAAATGTCTAACCATGGTTTGCAAATTATGATAATCACAGGTTGGTTAATTAACTAATCAAGGCCATAAAGCAGCAGCATCAGCACTGTGTAGATTGATCAGCTAGACACAGAGGCAGGTGCAGTGAAGAAATTAAGAGACATTAAACACCAAAAAACCAAAAAAAGTCAGAGTGGGCCAACTACTTTAGATTTCATTATTACCCTTTTCTAAGATCTAATGTCTCTTTTCCTGGTGAGATACTCATAATTTGGAAAGCAAAAAGGCTAGAGCAAGATATCGATGGATGGATAAATATAATTTTTATATTTTGGGGATTGAATATAAATGTAATATTTGATAAAGCAAGGCAGGGCAACCATATTTCCTAAAATCAAATTGGTAGCTTTTTGCTTTTGTTCCCAGATTGAAATTGTTGGGACGTACACTAGACAGCCTGCAGTCCCTTTTTGGCACTGAAATATTGTTTAGTTGATGTTTTTTAAGGGAATATAATATAAAACTTCAGACTAATAAATTATTCCAAGTTCATCTAAAAATGAAACGACAACAAACGAATCAAAGTAGGACAAGCAGCTGCTCAAAGAAGACAGGAAAGGAAAGTTTCATGTCTTACAAACTGACCTTATTACCCAAGAAGAAACAACAGTACAGACTCATTTCCATAATGTGACACTATTCTGGTGCCTCATATTAAACTCTACTTCTTTTTAAAGCTTATTTTTAGATGGAGCTTTAGTTTGAACTCTACACAGCTCTCTAGAAATCTGTGTTTTCAACTTTGATTAAGTACCTTCCAAACATCCCTCGGACTTTTAGGTTCTACAACAAGTCGTGGCACTTCTTCTTATGCTTCACATCATTCATTGTGTGTGTGTGTGTGTGTGTGTGTGCGTGCGCATGTGTGTACCCTGTACCCGTCTCTTTTGGCAGGCAAAATGGGGAAACAGAACAGCAAGCTGACCCCTGAGGTGATGGAGGATCTGGTGAAGAACACAGAATTTAACGAACATGAGCTGAAGCAGTGGTACAAGGGTTTCCTGAAGGACTGTCCCACCGGCCGGCTCAACCTGGACGAATTCCAGCAGCTTTATGTCAAGGTAAGACTCCACTGACTCACTTTCAGTTGATGGATTACACACATATGCTTCGACAACGATACTCATTTGTACATGCTCGCCACAAACACACACTCAAACACAACACACAAACCATAGAGATCTCTCAGAGCAGATCTGACTACAAATCAGTACAACAGTAGAGGCTCATCTAATAATTATGGGGTTACAATGATTAAAACAGACTTAAACTGGTACAGAGTGATTAGAGAGCAGAGAGGAGTTCAGTCAACTGTCACGTTAACTCGAATTCAAAGGAGAATATGACGGACTCAGAATAAAAAAACTTAATTGCACAGAACAATGCTGAACTGACAGTAGTAGTAGTAGTCAGTTTATTCTGAACAAAAAGTATACAAGTAGGAACTTGCTATAAAAACCTAATCGGTTAAGTTCTGGTCAGTCTGTTTGGATTAAAGTTAGTTTAATCCAAACATGTTTAAAGCAGCAATAAAATATTTTTTTGGCTTCCCACTGGTGGTGGAACAAGCTGTAAACACGACCTCTACATATTATCACCTCATCTAATTATAAAGGAAGGAGGAGAAAATGAGTCATGTATGTGTATGTGTTTTCTCTGCAACTGTTCATCAAATCTACTTAACACTCTGCAGGTTTATTTCTGGGCACCCAAAGACGTGTAGTGTCAAATTTTGTGCAATTTGGACACGCAACACGTTTAATATTAATAAACTTTGAATAAACAAGCGCTCAGCCAGCCGCTCAGCTCTGCAGCAGCTGGGCGGGGCTTCAGAGCTCTGCACAGACGGCGATCAGAGCTGTGCAGCGAGTACTTTCATATGCCGTGCTTGGACACACGATACATTTAATATTAATAAACAAGACGACAGCGAGCTGCTCAGCTTTGTGTCTTAGCATGGAGTATGCTATCGAGGAGTAAGGAAAGAGCGTAGTGATGAAATGGTGACTGACTGCTGTTGGAGTGGAGCATTTCTCTGAATCACAACATTTTAAAAGTTTACTTACCTAGATTTGATTCATATAATTTATTTCTACTCTCTTACTGCAATTTACCTATACACTAGCTATATATCTCTTAGAGGTAATACAAAGGCTGAATGCAGTATCTGAATTGTTGGGGTCATAGGTCAAATCATTTATTATGATTTTTAAGCCATGAAAATAACTTTAAAATACATATTTGATTAGCACATAACCACGTTTCTACCTAAAAAAAGATTTGGCTGAACAATGAAAAAACTTTGCAGCCATTTTTCTCAGTTTCATTGCAGTTGTAACAATAATAGCACAAGAAGCAACAGTAGCATCAGTAATAGTTATGTAGCATTACTAACGGAGGCATCAGTGTCACTTATTATCTACTTATCCATTTGAAATAATGTAGACAGACTAACAAAATGCATTATCAGTGGATTTCCCATAATTAGTATAACAGGGTTCATTGGGGACACTTGAATTCATTCTGAATTACCACAAAAACCATCAAGGAGAGTCGCCATCCAATTATTAACCCAGTTAGATTTTAACAGGCACATTCAGCCCTCCTGTATCTGGGCAGAAAACCAACAGAGAGGCAGATATCAGAGGCGCTCCGATGATTATCTTCTCGTGCTAATATGTAGACCATCGTATCTCATTACCTCTGACAGAGCAGTGTGAATTTACACAATGATTTATTCATTTGGTCATAACCGGAGAGGAACACACTCATAGAGGCAATGACGCTTCAAGAATTAATGAGAAATAGTGTTAAAATTGTGCCTATAAATATACACTAAAACTAATAATTCTAATCTTGACGACTAGGAGTGCCTCTACTAATATTGCTAAAACTACAATTGGCTGCCAGTGATAGATTAAGAAAAGGAATTAAGAGAGTTTTTCCCTGTTCTAAATGAGGCAAAGTTGATAGATACCTCAAAACAAATAACTTAAAGTACAATATTACAAGTATTTTATTATAATACAGTGTGATTAAATGACTTAAAAACTTAAACCCATGCACAATAGTTGTTGTTTCATTGCTAATCGACCATGATTTGTTCTTCACAGTGGATGATAACATTTCAGTGTGTCCCTAGCCTACCATTACAACAGACATATCTCAGCATCTTGTTTTCTCATGAACTGTATGCTTTAGCTTCTTAAGAGTTCACATCCAAGCAAGCAGCTCTAGACTAGAGTAGTTTAAGAATAGGCATTAATCTTTTATCACTGCTGCCAGGAAATGCCTCATAACCAGAGGGTGCTGCCGTTACATAAGACACGCCTGGGCAGCGAGGTCAGGGGTGCAATTCCTTTAAATGCCAATCAGAGCTCATGCATCTGCTAATACCAGAAGGGAAAAGGGGGGGAAATCAAAACCAAGCACATCTGTCACAACCAGGAATAACATTTTCCATTTGGGCCAATTTGTCCTATTATAACCCCCTGAAAAGTACCAAAATCCTTTTAAAATTGCGCTACAAAAATAACCTGAACTCCTGGGAAATAAGGGAGAGTTGGCAGCTCTGATAGAGGCATACAAGCATAAAAAAGAAGTTGGAATATTCCCTAAAATCTCTTTACAGCATAATACGACAGCACACAAGCAACAGTAGCATGAAAACCTGATGGCGTACAAAGGGGGCAACATGGCTCAGATCTAAAGGGGTCTTGTAAGCATCAGGGTAAATCCTATTATTGATGCATCCTATTGTGTTTCTAGGCAACAGTGTATCAGTGATAGGGCTTTATTTAAATCCAGAGGGCTGATAAGTGGAAAAACGGTCTGCGGCGACCTCGCATTAACGGGACAGATTGTTCCTGTGAAGAGTGACTCTGTGACTGTGTGCGTGTGTGTGTGTGTGTGTTTGTCTGAGTGTGTGTGTTTGTGTGGTAGGGGGGGTCATATGTTTAGTGGGAGGTAGAGGAACCACAACAGCATGTTAGCGTCAGAGAGAAGCGAGAAACAGAGAGTGGCGCAGAGATGGGAAAAAGTAAGCAAGTGGAAGAAAGTGTGTATACATTATTTATCAGTCGTTTGCTCCAATGGAGTCATGCAAAGCAGCGATGAGAAATGTTGGAGATTAGTTCTGTGTGTGTTTGTGTCCTCGCTGTGCACACATGCATGAGATAGGCAAGCTTCAACTTACACCTGTGCACCGAGATCTTTATTTTCTACACACCTCCACCCTCGTCTCTGCACAGATCTGCAGCCGTGACAGTTTTCCGGAAGCCCTCACTGCCAGGGTGCTAAATGTAGTGTTACCTCCACTCGGCTGCTTGCATGGAGTTAATGTACTGTTTTGGTCGGACATAGACGTGCTGTTCTGTTGCCTTTTTTTGGGTTCCTTCTGTGGTCTGTCTTTCACTCCTTAATTTCCCACTGCTTTTCTGGAGGGAATCATGTTAAAGGCTGTGAAAAGGGAGAGAGAGAGAGGAAGGGAACGTGATGAAGAGGGACAGTCATTGAAGATCAGGAGCAAGGGAGAGAAAGCAGGTGTAACATGTTGTTTGGAAATAATAGGTGTGTGTATCTGTGATTTTCATATGTGATACTGTGGTGTTGGTGTATCATTGTAAAAGGACTGAATGAATTACAGTTAGTGTAAACAAATTGGATTCTTCTTATATATGTTTAAACAATTTCTTCTGATGATTGAATATTATGGTTAAATGGACAGAGGACTGAAATTAGAAACAGCTGAGAAGGTTTTCTAGAGGCAGGTATTTCAGAATGATCACACAGGATTATATTGGTTGGATTGGATTAAATTCTGATCTGATCTGTATTTCAAAGCAGATCGAAAGATTTGTGATCCTGAAGATTCAGATTTGATAATATAATCCCCTAATCCGGACAAAAGGCTGCATTTGGATATTTCAAAATTTAAGGACAAGATCTGGATCAAATTGATGCCAAAATTCAGAATCATTTGGATCCCACCTCAGGGTTGGATTTGACATAGACGAAAAATGGCCTGGGCTTCACTTCTCTGAGGTTGCCCAAGATATTCATTACATTTAAACTCTGAACTGAATGTGCGCTTCAAATGTTTTAGTTCTAAGAGAACCAAGTAATTGAAAAAATGTAAAGCATTGCAAAGTATGGTTAGCCCACACTTCTTCCTGAAAACACCTGGGGAGAATATAAGAAGTATAACAAATACAGACATTTCTCCAAGTCTAGTTTCACTTAAACTATGTTTAAGAAGTAAATAGTTGGCCACTAACAAAACAATGATAGTTTTCTCCAATAGCTGTATTCTCAGTTGAGTCACTTGTGGCTGGAGCATGGTCGGCTTCAGCTGATTCTCAGCAAGGAGTTTTTTAATCTGCCCTCACAGTCTCCATTTTCAGCAGATTTTTGTAGGAGTCCTTATTGTCAGCATGGTGCTTCCATCTCTGTTGCTCACACACCAAAGGTGGGGCAGTGCTGATGCTTGCACATGGCTCAGTCTCTGAAGGATCAAACTCCACAGGTGTGAGGAGCACAAATTCACCACCTGTGGAAAGGTTGAGTGGCTGAGACTCCACCCCATGGAGTGCTTGGGAACTCTCCCCTCCAGTGTGTCTGTAAACTTACCACATTTGAAGGGCAGGTTCCCAGTTGGGGATTCTTCGCTTCCCCATGCTCCCATGTAGCCTTCTGCTTCAGGTTATTCCACCTAAATCAAGCCTGTTCAGTTCAGTTTGTCTAAACAGTCCACCACCTGTGGTATTCACTTGCTGTGTTATGTCAGCCCAAATTTAGTTTTTTGACTTTGGCTGACTGTGGCGAGCTCCTCTGAAATGTCAAAACAAGTGTCGATAATTACACTGCACTTGCACCACTGAAGTTCGTCCCCTTGCTCTTTTGAGCCTCCATGTTGGCTGGAAGTTGGTGAACAGGTTATCCTTTCATACCATGCCAGCACAAATTACTCCAGGTGCGACATTAGCCCTGGCTAATTGTGAGGTGCTTAAATTGGGCTCTTTTAGCAGGAATTGTCTTTTACACTGGCCTTAGTTGTGCATCACCTCCTACAGCAGAGGAGAAGATACAAGCCAAGACAACATGCTGAAGGCTCCAATCTACATGGGCATTATTCCTATGTTGACCTTTATGAACAATGCAGATTTGGGCGACAGGACATTGTTGCAATTTGCAATATTCTTTTTCCACATTAGGGGGGGGGGGGGGGCAGAGGAGCCATGAGGTCCCTGAGGATGGACCTGCAGTGACTAAATCCACTGTGGGCTGTGTGTAGCAGACAGTCTTCTGGGTCAGTTTGTTGCATTCCCTGAAAATGAAGGCATACAAACCCAAACAAAGAGGAACTATTTCTCATTTTGCAGGATGCCTAACACCATTGGTGTGATCAATTGTCCACATGTGCATATTCAGGCACAGCATGGATGTTTGTCAATAGAAAAGCTACCACAGCATCAATGTACAACTTGTTGGAAATGCTGACCAAATAATCACTAATTGTGTTGTGTGATGGCCTGGGTGACTAAGGCTTAAGGACTGCAACTATCAATTTTCTTCAATACTGAGCATTTAATTTATTGTTTTTCTGATGAATAGATTAAGTTTTTATTGTATGAAATGTAAAACCCCAAAAATGCATCAGCAAAAATGCCAAACAAATATATATTCAGTTTACTATGATAAACAGAGAAAAATAGATTTGTTTAATTTATGTCTGTTAACTAATTGAATAATTGACTCATTGTTTCAGCAGTGATCTGTAATGTAATAAAGAAACTGCATCTGAGCTGTGCCACCGACAGCGAATGGGTGACTGGAGTGTTTGGACACACTGTGGTCATTTAATGACAATAACGAGTTAAGAATAAGAAAATGTTCCTCTATCTCTTTACACTCATAACATTCTCCATATTTAGTGAGATGAAGCCTTTTTAGTTTTCCAGGACAAGTGTCAGTATTCATAAAAATCCTGAGCAAACTATCCAAGATCATTAAACTGACCCGCCACAGTTTTTTTTGTGTCCCATTGGATTTTCACTTTTAGTGATATTGCAAATGCCAGACAGTGATATAAAAATTGAAGAGAGGCTTCCTTGACAATTCACACTCAAGTGCTTGCATGCCGCAGCGTGTGAAATTTCTCATCCCTGACACGCCAGCCGCTCTGGGAGCCATTTGTAACAGGATAACGACACTCCCTGAAACGTTAAGGTGATAGATTTTGTCGCTAGTTTTTTTTCTCGGGTTTGATGCATGCAGAGACAGCAGCCACGCTGACAGATAGCCGTCAACACACACACATTTAACAATGATCCATACATGTGCACAACATGTCATTTATTCTCATTTAAAATAGGAAAATGCTTGTAAGATAATATACATCACCCAGTGTTATTGATAGTCCTGTTAGTCCTGTTGTATGCGTTTAGATGTTAGCGTGTTGGCTGACAGTACCATGAAATGAGCATCAATACTGTTGGTCCTCTGCCAGTTGGTGTCCTGTTGTTGCTGCTGTGATGAGGTAGCATTTTAACGTTGGTATAATGGACTTAGTAATGGTTTCTGATACACACAGCAACTCTATTTCTTTCTCCTTCACTCATATTACTCTGTAATTGGTCTTGTAGAGAACAAATGAAAGGATAAACAGGATAAAAGAAACAACATTTTTACATTTAAACTCTGCATTTTGAATCTTTAATTGTTGTTTCGCCTCTTAAGCTGGTTTGTAACGGCTGAAAATGTATAAAAAATGTGTTTTATCAGACCTTGGGCTCCAGTTGTCATAGTTTAGTGTCATCATACATAAAGTTGGGACAATATAAGACCGTTTGAAATTAAAGAATGTTAGAAAATTTGATTCCTGGTTTGTTGCTTTAGATTAGCAGTGATATGAAGTAGAGGGGAGAGAAAAAGCCCTTGCTGTAGATTGGAAGCATTGTTGTGACACCGCCTCACGCACACACGGACACACAAACACACACAGACGCACACACACAGAGTCACAGATGCTGACCTGAATATAGATGTATGGATGGATTCCGCTCTGTTGCGTCTCGCTTGCATAGCCTCAAGGCTATTTGCTGTTGACGGGTGTGGAGTGTGTGTGTTTGTCTGTGTGTGTGTGTGTGTGTGTGTGTCTGTGTCTGTGTGTTTTGTGTGTGTTTGTGTGTGTGTGCGTGCTTGCACCAATGACTATCCAGCAGCGCTTCCAGGCTGTGAGACTCCCTATCGCCTCACTAGACAGACAGACAGATCACAGGCAGAATGATAGGAAGGTAAATGGAGCGACAGACGGACACTGACATCATCTGGCCAACAGCCTGTTTCTGTGAGGAAACATATGCTGCCTGATCAAAGGAGACAAAAGACAGGCAGAAGAGATGGAGATGGCGCATTAGATTGACATGGAAAATTAGCCATAAAAGGTGGCTGCATTATTTGGAAAATCCATTTGTAATAATTAAGAAAGATGTGACATTCATGGATCTGGCTGCCTGAGTTTTTAATACACTTATGACTTTTTTAAATTTTTACTCATACATAGAAGGTTGGGACCCTGCTCATATTCAGTTATGCTAATGTTATACATTTACACCCACACACAGTATAGAGGTGGGCATTGTATTAAAAATCTGAACATTAATGATGAATATTTTCACAAAATAATCAAAACTTATATTTGAATGCATAAAAAAGCTATTGTTCCTTTTATGATTATTATTTTAAAATGTCTTTAAGTTATGAAAAAATAAACTATTTAGCTATTTAGTTCTGCAATGAAAATGTATGCTCCTTATTCAGCGACATATACACCAGGTGATCATTTTGACCTATACTGGTATATTGGTTTGCTCCACCTGAACTATGTGAAACAAATACTTAAGTTACTAATTATGCATATTTTTCTTTATTACAGCATGCTTACAATGGACAACAGAATATTGTAAAACACCACTTTCATTTTGTATTATACCAGTATGCTTAAAAGTCCAGCAGGCAGAGAAAAAAAGCCAAATTATGTTCTAATCATAACATCATAGGTGATCCCCATTCAAGAGCTACATTTCTGATGGGTGTGTATGCTCCATTTCCATCAATAGCAAAAGCATTACCCGATATAAAGCGGTCAAAAGCTAGAAAATGTTAATGTCGCAATCCAATATTTCCCCGCTTTTGGCACACATTCAGGGCAGCTGATGGTGTAGGTGTATGCACACATTCATGAATACATAATATCAGCTGTTCCTCCCACTCTTCTGTATCTCGCTTTATGTCTCTATCTTCCCCTTTTCTACATCTCTTACTCCATTTTCTCCACTTTTCCCTTTACCCAACTCCTCTCTCGCCTCCTTTCTTTTCTGTCCAAGTGGGCTTGTGGCTGCCATGCACTAAAAATAGCTTTTGTCATCTCAGAAGCTCTTTTGCCATCCTCCATCGTTGTCACAGCACAGGCACACACACACAAAAATGCACACACACACACACACACACACACACACACACACACACACACACACACACACACACACACACACACACACACACACACACACACACACACACACACACTGGCTCCTGAAAGGCAAAATATTCTGCTCATTTGGTTTAGCAACATGAAACACTTTGTTGTTACAGTATGTTCAGAAATGTTCAGATTGTTGAATGAGCTCAGAGAACTTACGTCAAATTGATGTTAATGATAAATTATGGACAAAATGAGTCACTCGTTACATTAGTGAGTAGTTTACAGTGTTTAGAGAGCACAGAGGGAGGGGAACCTGACATTGAATTAGCAGACTGTAATTTTCACAAAGACAAACAGTGGTTTTTCTATCATGTTTTTCCTCCAGTCTTTCCAAACACAAAATTGCTGTTAATTGCTTGCATGTTAATTAAGTGCAAGTGTCAGCGTTTGCAGATGAGATGCATCTGCAATCAGCTGAAATGAAGAAAACTGACCTCCTTAAATCAACTCAGGGAGGCAAAAAAGAAAACAGAATGATACACAGGGGGAAACATGATGGACAGATGGTTGCTTTTGACCTATCAGTTGCTTTCTGGTTTCTTTGCGATGTCTCACTTTGGACCCTGCAGTTCTGATTGAATTATTCAGCAACTTTCAGCTGCTGCAGCAGTGTGAAAGGTGGAAATAGGACAATGAAAACCATAAGATGATAGGTCATTTCCCATGGGGAAATTCATATTCAGATTGAGCTGTGTATAACCTTTATTACATCCTCTGCAAGGATCCCTCCATGGACATCATTACCATGGTCGAATGGTGAAGGCAACGGGGCTTAAAGCTGTTAGTCTCGTGATGCGGGCTCAAATGTACAATGATTTGAACCTGCACGCTGCTTTGTAAGCAGCGGGGTTGGTGGGGAGAACAGCCTCCAACTGGTTGAAAAGGGTTCAAGCCACTGACTTTGGCAGCTTGACATATTTCATTTCTGCAGCAGAGATGTCAGAAGACACTTTGGATTCGTTTTCACTTGTCATGAATTTATTTCCTCCATGGCACTGAATGAGTCTAACACACTCATGATAAATAGACTTTAAGACATTTGCTATCCGAGTAACTTTAAGGCTACAAACAACCCATAAAGCAACCCTCTTAGTAGTAGATGGGTTTACATTGGCACTGTATCCATTCAAAATGAATATCTGATGTTGTGAATGCAAATTAATGTGTAGAAAAATATTCCCAGCGACTAACAGTTAACCATTAACTTCTCTTTTCTGCAAGGAGAGAATAGCCCTTACAGGAATCTGTTGTCTGGTCATATTCAATTTACATTTCTATTATGTTTGAATAAATAGAGTATGACAAATAAATTATATTCTTATTTAAACTGACAACAATAGCTTATTAATGTCTCTCTTTGTTGGGAAATAGTGTGTTGGTGTTTACAATACATGAACTAATAATGCCAGTATATTGTTGTGTATGTAAATACGCATTCTAGGTCATGTCAGGTCATATTGCGTTTGTTGAAGTACTCTTCAAATAAAATAGGCTTTGTTAATCAATGGAGTGGCCATCCTCCTCCTCCCAGTTTGCAGTGTTTTGGAGTAGGACATTATTAGGTTAAGAGCTTGGCGTTTCTTTCTCTGCTGCTCTCCTTATCTTGTGTGTCATTTTTACTCTCATACGTGTCTTGCTATTTGTAATCTATCGTGGCTGTTAACTCTTTCTCTCTTTCTGTTTCTATCCAATACATTTGTGTATTTTTTTAATGAAAAGTATAGTTAAAAATGTAAGCCCCGAGTCTATCTTACCTTAGGGGGGAGGAAGTTATTAATGTTGCTCTCCTCTCCCTGCTGTGTGAGATCAATCTTTCTTTCAATGTCAGAGCCCAGATGCCAAACACTAATGCTGTACATGTTCTACATTTAAATAATATCCTACTCCACATGATTTGGCTGACTGGAATAACAGTAATGGATGGGAATGCACTTAATTCACTTTCCCCCCCCCCCCCCAAGATTTTCTGGAAATTCGGTTAAAATTTGTTCTCTTGTCATGGAAATTGGTAGCAGGTGGACCGAAATCCAAGAGACCGAAGGCACAGCTGCAGAAAAGGGTTTTATTTCCAGATCTGATTAAACTCGATCCAACAAAGACTGAACAGAAAAATCAAGATTTAAAATGCAAACCAAACTAATCAAAACAACAGGGAACAGGTGGCAAAACACAGGGGCAGGCTGGGAGTTGATTGGCTAGGGAAGACAAAAGGAGCACGGGCGGGGCTAATGAGGCAAATGCAGAGCAGGTGTGAAGAGGAGCACTCAAGGAAAACTCAGAGCAAACTAAAAATCAAAACCCAGAAGACACACTTAGAAAACCCAAATAAAAGAGTCCAAAAAACATGAGACCATGACAGCTCTGTGCTTTATATTTATAATACCGCAAGTATAACAGCAGATTATTTCCCAAAATAATCGTCTCACTCTTCAAGTCAACAGACTCAGAGCTGACTTTCTACAGATTTCATCCACTCAAGAGACATTTTGTTCCTCGCAGTCATTTGTCCTCACTGACCCAGCTGTCTGATCAGCAGAACCTAACGTGACCATAGAGCTACTTGACAGAATGAAACTTGTTTCAAAACTGAACGAGAACAAGAAAGGACAGCCGAACAGGACCAAAAAGGATCAGAGTGGTAAAAGCCAACTGCTTTGTTCTGCCACAATATGATATTAATAACGTTACAGCTCGTGACACGCTTCAGATGCTGTCATAATTACGTTTATATGATGTGAACAGTTAGATAAACACATTAGTAAAGTTGTTTAAATCCATTTGTGGAGATGTAGAGAGTGTCTCTTAATCATCTCAACATCTGAATATATCCCCCACAGGA
This sequence comes from Scomber scombrus, assembly GCF_963691925.1. Taxonomy (NCBI): domain Eukaryota; kingdom Metazoa; phylum Chordata; class Actinopteri; order Scombriformes; family Scombridae; genus Scomber; species Scomber scombrus. Next base: position 7,574,270 of record NC_084986.1, read on the forward strand.
GCAATGTGTCAGATAATATGGCTACTAGATTCCCAAAATGAAGTTATACAGGGCGCTTTGCTTTGATCAAGAGCATTTAATTATAGAAGATAATTCAAATACGAGCACCAGAATTGAATAGAATTCTTTTTTTAAACAGACGCTTGTTAGTAATTTGCACTGCATCAGCATTTTTTGTATAATGTGTCTGCTGTGATAACTGGAGTCCTTTAACATGTAAAAAATATACACACAGAGGCATTAAACCAATCAGCACTTATATAAAGCCTAGTGAAGACCAGAAAAAACAACACATTTACCTAATTTTATAGTGGATATTTGGAAAAAATACTGGATTTTGTTTAGGTTCTGGCCATTAACCACATCACCATAATTGTACTTAAGAAGTTCAAGTAGAAGGGACAATATAGTATTTCCTTTATGTCAAATAAAGAGGCCTCAAATTGAAGATTGGTATTAAATTGGTGCATTTTTACACAAATCTAATATAATCCTTGTAATGATTAAAGGTAGAAACACTAATAATAAAAGAATCCATCACATACTCTGAGTTTGATGTTCTTGGCGACCACCAAAAGCCTCGCCAGCCAACAATAAATCGCAACACAAATGAATGGTTTTCAGTGCCGATCAGAGCTGTAATATAATAATCAGAGGATTCACTGTTGTTGTTCCCAGTGATAAATGAAAGTGATAGAGCCGTAAAACTTTATAGCCACAAAAATATAAGACTGGCGATATTGTGACATATTTTGCTATGTCAACAACATCCCATGAAAAGACCGATTTAACCCAACTGGCTTTATGTCACCAATATAATCCACTCAGTATTCTGCTTTTCTGGGAGTCCTGGGCTCATAATTTAAAAACAGCTCATAGATTTATGGTTTTATGTCATAAACATGGTGAGTAACTTCTGGGCACTGCCATTTTTTCACAAATGTTAGTCAAACAAGAGTAAATATTGCATTTTTAGTGACTATTCTCAGCTGCAGATTTGATTCTACTGAGTATTTAAAACAGAAGGACAGCGTATGTAGGAGTGATTCCCAAGTGCCCATATTCATGGTGATGGAGGGAATGCACAGTGTGGTTCATTCAAGTGTTTTAATTGTTATTTTTAAACAATAATGAAGGTTTATGGAACTCTGGCTGCAACAAACACTTTTTTTAGTGGGATGGAAAGACCCTTTTCACAGCAGACATGTTTGGCGCTTTTCCATTATACAGTTCTAGCACTACTCTGCTTGACTCGACTCGAGTCGATTTGGTACCAGGTACGTTGTTTTCCATAGCTCTCGTTGGATCCTCTCGTCTGCTACCACACACACCTATAATAATAGACAGAGAAGAGAAATGAAGTGATGATTTTGCATCAAACAGACCCTATTACCCTTCAGGCAAACTCTATCAGTCAGCATAGAGCAGGCAAGGTACCTTGAAAGGGAGAAGTGGATGGACAGGAAGGGAAACAGAAAGGTTGGTCCTGATTGTCTTAATGCAAGACATTAATACAATACAAAGTGAGAGCAGTGCTAATTATTTACACCTGTCAGCTGGTGTTTGCAGCACAGGTGCTCATAAAAAATAGGTCACGCACCTGTCTGTTTCAGCCGACCCGTGTCATGAGACTACAGCTGATCTATATTTGTGTGCTCGGGGTTAGAATAAACGCATGTTCAGTTTACATCTTTAACTTTAATAAATGGACTCGGATATGAGGGAGATGACATCTTATCATCTCATGGGTGTTTGTGCTCACCAGATGGAAATAACACTGAGGCAGCAGGGCTACACACACACACACACACTGACACACACACACAGAGAATCATGAGGGTTTCCATGCATGCACACACGCAAAGATGCCTCAGACGGAATCGAGCAGCCTCATAAGTGATGAATTTATGCCGGAGGAGCAACAGCCAAGGAGGTCTGATGAGTCATGTAAAATGGAGGCAGAGTGTAAATAATGAAGTCATTCTGTAGACATCTAGAGAATATAGAAAGGTTGTTGCGTGCCATGTGGCATTTTTTGCACCGTATCCCTCTCAGTCTTCCCTTCCCCTCTATTGCTGTCTTTTAGCCTGGCTGAGTGGGGGAAGCTTGCATGCCGATTAAGCGCTTTTAAAAGGTGGTTTCAAACAGCACAAGCTGCTGTGATTTATCTTGCCAAGCACTCAGACTCTTCCCATCCTGGACACACCACTGGCAAGCAAAAAATCCTCCTTTTCTTCTGCAGTTTCGCCTCACTTTGAATTGCGTCAAAAAGGAGCAAAGGGTAACCCCTCAAGTCTACCTGCAGTGTCACACTCTGTTTCCCGCCCGGCTAGCCTGCCCGTCTGTATCTGAGTTAGAGTAGGTATTGAAAAGGACGAAAAGCAGCTCTGATGGAATGCGCCAGACGTGACATTTTTTCTGCTGATAATGTTGATGTTTTGTTTTTTTCATTACCGGAAGGGATAGTTACAGATCTTGGTTATTGATAGCAGTCTCTCTCTCTCTCTCTCTCTCTCTCTCTCTCTCTCTCTCTCTCTCTCTCTCTCTCTCTCTCTCTCTCTCCTCTCTCTCCCTCTCTCTCTCTCTCTCTCTCTCTCTCTCTCTCTCTCTCTCTCTCTCTCTCTCTCTTCTCTCCTCTCTCTCCTCTCTCTCTCTCTCTCTCTCTTCAGTGCTAATAACTATTCTCCTCACTTCCCCTGAGGAATAAAATATGTTTCCACGCTCAATAGTGCCATCTGCTGTTGTCATTTACACCCCTCATGCAGAGTTAGTGCTGCCAGATGGGTGTTTTGTAACTACAGATAAACCAGGGTCAGGTACAGGTCTGCGCCAAAGTCCTCTTAATCAGAAGATGAATGATAATGGACAGCAGGGACATCTTGTCAGCTATGCAAGCTGGTTAAATATCCTATTTGGTCAATCTGTGGTTTTTAGGAGAAGGAACGAACATTATCAGTACTTGCCGCACGTATCAGCCGTGGTTTATGTTTCTATCAAGTGGCCACTCTTCTGGAAAGCCCATTGTCTCGCCGAATCAAAGGCTCATCCCTCAAGACCGGAGCAATCTTGCAGACCTTGACCATAAACAAAGGTCACAAGTGCATTAATGCAGCTGGATTACAACAGCAGTAGTGGCAGAAAGATAGATGCCTGCCATGTTTGTCTCATTGTAGCATCTTTGAGTAAAAAGTGGTTTAGAAGTGGTTGTTAAAAATAGAAAAAGAAAAGTTGACATATTATATATCGTTGAGGACAAAAAACCCCAACAAATAACAATAACAATCTATTTATACATTGATTGATTAATTAAGTAATTGTTTCAGATCTGTTTCTAACTTGTGTACCTTTGGTGACACTGATATCACAGCAGACGGCCATTTGATAGTAACAAGAGGATGATTAAAAATGCATTTTACAGCGCGAAGTGGATTGAGCGTGTGTGAGTGTGTTTTGCATCTGTGCAGACCCTGGAGGCTTGGAAGCAGTAGCAGCTACAGCAGTGCACTGGCTGGGTTTCTGTATATGCCTGGCATGTCACTGAGGGTTTATGTAAGAACACACAAAAAGACACACACACACAAACACACACACACAATCACTGTAAATACCACTGCGATGGATTACGCATGTATTCATTTCCTCTTTCCACTCTCTGGCCGCCGCATTATGCTTGGTAAAAGTAGCATCTAATCGACGCTTTGACGAAGCAATGTAAACAGCCATATGCAGCGACAGCCAGTGCAGCCAAGGTCTGCTAGTGTGTTCCTCCAAATGGGCTTGACTGCATCTGACAATGTTAGCAAGCGGATGCATGAAACATAAGGCTTTATTTACGCAGCCCTCTGGTGCCACATAAGAATGACAGAAACTGTAAGAAATGAGTCAAAGTCAAAGCTTCATTTTTTACTGTATCGCTCACGGGAAAATACAGACCTCAAGTGCTTGGAAGGGCAAGTTACAGTCTCAGATTGACCTCTAAAATATGTGCTTGCGTGCTGGGTGTTGAATAGCCAATGGCAAACCTGTTACCTATTGATAAGAGAAGAGATGAGAGCGAGAGAGAGAGAGAGAGCAGAGTCCTTTAGAGCCCTTAAAAGAAAGGAAATGACCTTGTAGGCACCATGAAAGCTGAGCGGAAATAATGATTAATCTAATTAGATGTACAGCTCAGATCTATTCCAAAGTATTCAATTTTAATGTATACTCTTCTCCAAACTCTGATGCTCCAATTGAGCCTGTCCGATGGTTACTGAGCTGTTAAGATGAGGGATTAATTTTTCTTTTGGCACTCTTCCTACGGGTAATGATAACATTTAGCTACAGGGCAAAATGATATTGAACCATCCGTACTGTTTAAGGAGAGTGAACCCAGATACAAATGAGCTCAGAGGCTCCCAGATGTGTGCGTGTGTGTGTGTGTGTGTGTGTGTGTGTGTGTGTGTGTGGGTGTGTGTGTGTGTGTGTGTGTGTGTGTGTGTGTGTGTGTGTGTGTGTGTGTGTGTGTGTGTGTGTGTGTGTGTGTGGTGTGTGTGTGTGTCAGGATTTTAGCATGTGTCTCTGGACTGCAGGAGCAGAGGATGGAACATAGAGATACAGAGGGGGAATGGATGTGGAGTCAGAATCTGACAGTCACGTATCAGCGGAAAGTAGAGGGTTTCATCATCATGGCAGCGGTCCAGAGCAGGCATTACGGTACAGTGAGTGCATGAACGATCACTCGTAGGGAGATTGTGAGTGAGTGTAACATGTAACGAGGAAGTTCTGGGTCGAAGACGTGATGTTATAATACACATCTAACACATATGGGGATTTCTGTATTGTATTTTCTCAGGTTCATATGATGATTTAAAAGTTTTCTACTTTTATATAAAACAATGTTGCTTGTAATCCTTTCAAAATGTGAAAATGTGTGAATTGTGTGCTCTGAAAAACCCAAAAAAGGAAGATTGAAAAATAACATAAATAATACATCAAACCCCATTTTTTGATACTTTTCATGGCTGGATTTTATTTATTTTTAGAAATACCCATTTGATGTTTTCATATTTACAGTAGTGAGCCGCAGTCCTGATCTCATGTCTGGGTCAGCCTCTGATCCACCAGCTTCTGTAACACAGCGCAGTCTCTCATGCAGCATTTCTTTCATCATTTTCTCAAAAAAAAAAAATCAAGCGTGTTTTTGGGGTTTACTGTCCATATTCTCAGAGAAATGGGCATCAACTACAGCACTTACTTTTAGAAGTACGTTTCACACAGTTAAACAACAATTCCTTTGTGAGCATAAAAAAAGCTCAGAGGAAAATTGAATATCCATAAAATTCATTAGCACCCATTTGTAAAGTACATTTACTTCTTGTTTTCCTTTTTTTGTTTTAATCCCTGCTGTCTGAAAACATTGCTCAGTCATCCCTATCTTGCTGTTAGATAGAGTCACTGCTTTCACTGAGCTGTAACGTTTAGCCCGCGGAGGTCTGTGGATTGTAAGAACTCGTGTTTGTCTCTATTTAAGGTCTCCATAAACAGAAATATTATACTAACAACAATATTAGATTTTTCCTTAATAAGACATACAGATTAAGACACACAACATACCACTAGGTAAGGTTATGTTCCCAGGCTGGATTTTAACTAATTAGCGTTATTTCAAATGTGAATGGGATTTTAAATGAGGGTATCTTCCTTGGGGAGCACAAGCCAGAAATTCCTGTTTCACTTCATTGCAAAAACGAGCGCAAGGTATTAAAAGATAATGATGCATATGGCTGACAACATCATAAATTCTTTATTATGATTCATGCTTTTATCTAACTCTGTATAAAACAAATGAAACCCTTTTTATTGAGAAAATACAACTTTTCTTACCTTTTCTTTCTTCTTTATACACAGAGAATGTACATTTCATTCTGACTCTTTAGCCACTAAATGCTCCACTGCTGCAGCTTGAAATGAGCTAGTTGAAGCAAATGAACCAAGACAGTGTAGTTTGGGCCCTTAAACCAAAAAACAATTAGCTGAAACTCTCTGTAGAGCTAAAGGATTATCTGACATGTTTTTATAGCTTTAAGAATGCCAGAAGCTTACTTATGCTTGTTTTATATGATTATGAAGTGTAGACTTAAGAGGTTTTTGGGTGCTGATCAGAATAATAAATCTCTACATAAAAAGGTTTGGCTCTGGTTACTAGCGGTAGAAATTTCTGTTGTATAAAATAAATGATGAATAATTTAACTGATAAAACAATCAATGGATCAAGTAATAGTGATAAACAACAATAGTTATAAACAGATCCATATTGCTCTATGACAGCAGGATGTCATAGTGAGTGATGAGTGAAACTCAAAACTACATCTGTGATGCTGCAGAGCCAGAAAGCCTCCCAAAATGACTTACTGCACTTACTGCAGCTTCCGATCCGTTTCACTTATAAAAGCTTTACACTTTACCATTTTTCTTTTCTTTTCGTTAGTACTCAGATAACAATAATCCTGTTACATGCAATCTGCAGCGCGCTAAACTGCAACAGAATGTGTATATAGTACGTAAATCTTCATCGCGTTTAAATCCTGACCCCTGCGAGTTCATCACTGGAAGCTTTTAAGCTGCAAGATGTCTGTCCAGCTTAGCTGTTATCTGAAGAGCTGGCGACTAAACACAAATCTGGATCGCATGGCCGAGCATCTCTTGTTACCTAACTCGGAAGTTATTTTAAATCCGAGCACAAGTCATTTGTTACTGATGAGCTTCTCGTTTGATGATTGCTGTCGAGTCACATCACTGTGTTGCCTCATCAGCAGTGGTTCGAGCTGTATTATTCATCTGTCCTATGATCTCGGAGCCAGTCGCTGTTCTGTGTGTGTTAAATGGCCTTCATTTAAGTGTGTCATTCTCTTTCTTGCAGTCTTTTCCTCTCCTTCTTTCCCCTTTTTTTTCCTCCCCCTCTCTGGCTCTCTCCCTCTCCAAGTTTTTGGATCAGGACCAGTGCCAGCTTGAGGGCTGATTACAAAGGCTTTAATGTTCCACTTAACAGCAGCATGTTTTGGGGTGTGTGTGTGTGTGTGTGTGTGTGTGTGTGTGTGTGTGTGTGTGTGTGTGTGTGTGTGTGTGTGTGTGTGTGTGTGTGTGTGTTGAGGTAAGGGTATCTGTTTGACAGAACAGGCCTCATGCGCACACACTAACACAGTGACATTAGCCTTTATTAAGCCAGCTGTGCCTGTCCGCCTGGCTCTTCCCTGAGTGGACAGAAATGGTCTGGCATTCAGCCTGTCCTTTGATGGCCGACTCCAAACAGGCATATCAGACAGCCATAACCGCAGACGGGAGCCAAATCAAGATCGAAATAAGACTTAATGGAAATGTTAACAGCCTAATAGCCGTAGCTGTAAAGGCGAGGAAACAGTCCTGACCGGCTCATTCTGGTTGTTAAATGGCAATCGTGTGCCATCTAGTGAAGGTTTTGTCATCTTTTTCCTGTCCGTTGCTGTGTTTTTCTCTGAGGTCTCGATGCCTGTAGCAGAGACAGGAAAGACGAACCAAAAAGAAAATCAGATCTCACTCCCCCGTCCCACTTTCCTTGTCTCTTTATTCCTCCTCTTCCGTTTTTACATAAAGTGTTTCATAACTTGCCAGATTGTCAGGGAGCTGCATTGGCTTTCTCTGTCCTCCTTACACCCTCCCTCACCCTTCAACATCACTTCCGTGACACCTTTCCTCCTCTTTCATCTTTTCATCTCTTTCTTCCCACGTTGTTCCCTCCACGTGCCTTCTTCCTGTCCTGGGCCGGGCGGCTGAGGCTATAGGCAGGGCCATACCGGGTCAGGAGGCAGCGCTCGTGTGAAGGAGTCGCGTTGCATTTGTGCAGAAAAAGCATCAGGCAGCGTGTCAGGTGCATTTCTGGCAGCTTCGTGCCTGCCCCACATCCCAAGGGGTTTTTCCTCCTCAGATTAGTTTGGCTTCTTCGGAGCAGAAGGGCAGATAAAGACCTGTATAACAGGCAGGAAGGGAGCGAGCTCTATCTCTGTCACACTCATTTTAGTTTCCTCCTCCATCTTTTCTCTTCCAATTTCATTCTTCTGTCTCTCCGCATCTCTTTGTTCATCCTGTCTGTGAACTTCTCACCGCAGACTGATCGGTTTGCTGCTGCAGCAGAGTGTACACGGGTGGGGACCTCATTGCAGAGGGGCAGTTTTGCAATCCTAACCCTCCCTCACTCTTCTACCTCTCCCTTTCATTATGTTCAATTCATTGCATCCATCTCCTTTCCCATTAGGTTTCATGGCCTTGACTCCCCCCCGTCGTGAATCCAGACAATTTGTGCGTACTGCAGCAGTTACTCTTAGGAGAGGCAGGGGCAGCGTCCTCACCTTTTTCTGTGTGAGACGAGACTGTCTGCTAAACACATGGACAAGGACACAGTGTACAACAGGCTTGTACCGCCTGAAACAAAAGTACACGTGCCTCAAACTGCTTGTTTAGTTTTTTCCAACTCCTTTTAAAGTTCTGTCTTAAAGTTCTGTTTTAAACTCTCTCTGGAGTTTAAAACTGCAATTAATATTTTAGAAGTAACAATGGATCAAATGAATACATGCAATGTGACATGCTTGGCTTGTAGTGATGAAGCCACTGAGACTCATCACCTGACTGCAGTTTCCCTCAGCTCTACAGACTCTTTATTTTAAGTCATTTTTAGTTTCACAGCCCACAACTTTACTTTTGATTCATCCTCACCAATCTCATCAGTGTTAAGTTAAGTTAAGCTACTAGTAAGTTAAGTCAAGTATTTAGCATCTAAAGTGCCAGATATTTCTGTCAGTTGTTGCTGGAGAACAAAACTGACCTAAAAAGAGACAGAACATCTGACTTTCATTGATCAGAAACATGACTCCAAATGAATGATAATGTTGCTCCATGTCTGCTGGATGTGTAAATAGGCAACTGCTTACCAACAAAAAGTCAAATTTAAGATGCATAACTTTATCTTGAAAGGGTTTCATTTCTCAGCTCCTTCTTGTTATTTAGGCCTCCAAATGTCAGTACCAGCAGATCTGTTGATATTTGTCGACAGATGAAATTTTAAAATCATGATGGTACTCATTTCCTTTGAATTGATTCACCTTTAATTAACAAATTCATGCTTTCAGTGTTCACTAAGTATGAGCAGACAAAAACTAAAGGGACAACACAAAACTCAAGAGCAGTCGATTCTCTTTTTATCTTTGAGCGCTTCACTCGTCCATAACAATGTTGAATTACAGTTTATATCCAATCGTGACTGGATTGTTTTTATAGAATCAGCTACAAACTGTATAAAACTACTACAAGACATTTCCCCACAAAATAAACCTGAATAATATTTTAGAAGAAAAAAATATTCAGTCGTGTTTTTTTTAACATCAGCTCTCTTGTTTACACGAGTCCTCAGAGAGCAGCCTCGCTCAGCTTACATTACCCATCGGCTCTTAGGACTTTTACTGGAGAGGTCAAGTAGAAGGTTATATCTAATGAATCGCTCGGCTTCTCGCAACCACCCACAGGGCTCAGGGGCTAGTAGATGATGAGCTGAGCAGGGGCTCAGCGGTCATCCACAGAGTTACTGCATTAACCTCTGATCTTGTGTACATGTTAAGCAGAGATGCAGTGATGACAAGTATGACTGGAACTGCCGACACGCAGAGAGGTTTAACTTTTAGCCAGTTCTGAGAACAAAGTTGATTCAAAGCATCTACTGAATTATTTAGAGGAGAGTTGGGCAAACAAATATGGCTTCATAGGACAAAAACAGATGTAGGTCAAGTAAATTATGTTCTTGCTACATCCCTCTACATTTGCAAAGGGAAGAGAAAAAATACATTGTCTGGATTTAACCTATTAACATGTTTTTGTTTTTCAAAAATCGATTAATCAAGTTCAATCCATGATAATCTCATAACTGTTTTTGCAGCCTTTTTAGAAATTGTATTACAAGAGTCAGGCAATTTAAATCCTGTGCCAAGTTTAAATTTGATCGTAACAGTGAGAATATGGACTCCGAAGCCCCACAGGAGCCATCAAAGCTAAGTTCCTTTAGCCTCGAGGTGACGCTTTTATTTTGTGTACAGATTTCATGGGCTGTAAAATCATGATAAGTCAAATCTGCATACAGACACAGCAGGAGAGTGCTGCAAGGTAGAGTTGTGAGTGGGGAGGTGGTCTTCTTACTGCAGGCCTTGTATTCAAGCCAAATGTGTCAGGAAGAATCTGGTGTGTAAACATACACATACATACACACACATACATATGAATAAACAGAGAAATGATAACATTTGATGGAAAATAAAAACTTACCAAATCAGAAGCCCTGGATGAACAAAGGTTTGCCTCCTCCTCAAAACAAGAGAAGCGACAGAGCATTACAGCTCAGTCAGGGCCAACCTAACGAGGCCAATCTCACAGTCTTAACACAAACAGTGGTTAGAAGACCAACTCTGACCTTCGACACATGTGGCAAGATACACAGTTGATCACACACATCAAACCACTCAGCACTGTGCCCACAACTAATTCTGCCTCCCTCAAGCTCATCTATATTCTCTTTGAATTGGAAAATAAGGAGGCCATCCCCAAAGCAGATCTACCACCAGATGAACAACTTCTCACACTCCCCACCTCAGATGTTTGCTCCTTCCTGAGCAAGGTGAATGCACAGAGGGCCGGCCCTGACGGCATACCTAGCCGTGTGCTTAAAGGGTGTGCACAGCAGCTGGCTGGGGTCTTTATGGACAATTTCAATCTGTCTTCGGCCCAGGCAGTTGTCCCCACAAGTTTCAAGACCACCTCCATTGTGTTAGTACCAAAGCACTCCACTGCTACGGCCCAGAATGGCTTCCATCATGTTGCATTCAACCCATCATTGCCAAGTGATTCAAGAAACTGGTTCTGTCACACTTGAAGTTCTGTCTGTCTGCTACACTGGACCCAGACTAGTTTGCCTACCACCACAACAGTTTAAAAGATGACGCTATCTCCAAGGCACGCCACTCTGCCCTGACCCGCCTTGACAGTCACAACTCGTACATCAGTTCAGCATTGAACACTGTGATCCACTCCAAGTTTAACCAGCTACATCAGCAGAGCTTTAGTGGCACATGTGGCAAGCTTCAAGTGACATCCACATCTCCAATCATCACCTGGTCCTTAATCTCCTCCATCACGGTCAAAAAGGTGCAACAGTGCCTTTACTTAAATTAGAGCCTTAAGAAAGCTCACCTGTGTCTCATGATCCTGGGGGACCACTACCCCTGAACCACAGAGAGCCTACTGAATCTCAGTGTAGTGTGGCAGCTGCTCCGCATCAGACCTTAAAGCACTCCAACTGATGGTGAAAACTTTCCAACACATCATCAGTATCCAGTTACCCACCATCAAGATCATTTATCACAAGCACTGCCTGGGCAGGATGAGAAACATCATTAAGGATGTCTCCTATCCTAATCATGGACTTTTCACCCTTGGCCCATTTAGCAGGAGTTACGGGAACTTCCGCTCCCTCACCAGTAGACGCAGAGAGAGCTTCTTTCCTGAAGCTGTAACCCTACTGAGCTCCACTACCACTCTAATAGCATTATTACACTCATCACTGCACTATTTACAGTACTTTAATAAACATATAACTTGCACTATTCATAATTTGCACAGCCTGAACCTCTACACTGATCTAATAATGTTACTGTGTATGACCAACTATAAATATGTTGCTTATACTCTGCTTATTTAACTAAATGTACATCAGCTTTTCATACAATACATACAATCTTTTCTCTAACTGTCCTCTTCTCCTCTAAAATATTTACATATATAATATTTGTGTATAGTAACTTTCCAGTGTCCATCAATGTACATATTAGAAGATCACTTATGCTATAGCGCGTATTTCTCTGTATTCATCTGCAAATGATACTGTATTTTTGCACTTCTGGTTGGATTCTAACTGCATTTCATTGGCTTTGTACCCATGCTTTACACAATGACAATAAAGCCGAATCTAATCTAATTGAATCTGATCTAATTTGCAACTGTGGCGCTTTAAAGCATTGGATGAGGACAGGAAATCAAAGTTCATTTAATTACAGCAGGTAATGAATGTGTGATTTAAATGCAAATAACTCTTTGTTATTATGCCCCCAAATCACCTCATCTGTTTTCATTAATCTGCCACTTCATCGCAAAAACTGGAAAAATCTGATCGTGGCCCTATTTGTTTCTACTGAGGTTTTATATATAAAACATGATCAGCGTCACTCTGCCTCATGAATACTTACACCTTACACCCCTCTGTCTTTTTCCTTCCAGTTCTTCCCTTACGGTGATGCATCCAAGTTCGCCCAGCACGCCTTTAGGACCTTTGACAAGAATAGCGATGGCACCATCGACTTCAGAGAGTTCATCTGCGCTCTGTCCATCACGTCACGAGGCAGCTTCGAGCAGAAACTCAACTGGGCCTTCAACATGTACGACCTGGACGGAGATGGCAAGATCACACGGGTGGAGATGCTGGAGATCATCGAGGTATGAAGAATAAACTTAAAATCCTCTTTCTAACAGGAGTTAAAGGGGTAGGGTTTGTTATTTTCTCAGTCAAATTGCTAAATTCTGTCCAAATTCTTGCAGCTTGTTAACCTCTTTTATCACAAAGAAGTCCTGGAAAAAGGGGGAAATTAAACAACCATGATATAATTTGTTCATCAGTGAGCAGAGGTGCTGTAGGCAGATATTGCTGCCTTTGGATAGAGCCAGGCTAACTGTTTCACCCTGTTTCCAGTCGTTGTACTAAGCTAAGCTAACTTTATCTTAGAATGAGCCCTTTATATCTGCAAAAGGCAGTGGGTCCCCTTCTACAGAGGTCACCATGTTGTACCGCCATGTTTCTACAGTAGCCCAGAACAGACAAACCAAACACTGGCTCTAGAGAGGACCTTTCTAGAACCTCACCACTAGATGCCACTAAATCCTACAGACTAGTCTTTTAACAGACAAGAATGTGAATATGCTAAATTCCCAAAATGTCAAAGTATGTTATGAAGGCTGTCCTGCATCCCAACATGACTGAACCTGCTTAGTCACAAGAATGTTATGTTGATTATTTTTTATTAATTTTTTTAGCACAGGGCTAAGTTTTGAGCCTGCAGCACCTTGAGAAATTATCCATAAACACAATTAAGATGAAACATCAGCAACAATACACTAAAGTACACTTAGAGTACAGCCATCTAGAAATGTGGATACTTCCTCTCTGTATTATGGGTAATTATAGTCAGACAGGCAGAGATAGTTCTTTGTTACTCAACAATGAACATGTTAAATTCTCTATCTGTGTCTGTCTGTGTCATTTACATGCGAGAGATATGTACGAAAAAATAATTTTCATGTTGCTAAGACATTTTAGCTACTAAATTATATCTACAAATGATATTGCCCTCATAGCTTCAATAAATAATGATTAAATTATGTAATTAAACAAATTAAATATTTATTTTACAATATTCATACATAGACAATCAGACATAATTCAAAAAATTAAAAATAAAGTTGCTACCAGTAGAAATGGCTTGTGTGCATTCAACATCAGAGCAATGAGTCCACTTATAAACTGAGGCCTGACTGATGTGTACAGGTTTTAATACATGTGTGGATGGTTGTCAAGAGTGGAAATGCGGAGGGGAATTTTTCACAGCTTGTTTTGTTATGTGGAAGGACATCAATAAAAAAAGACTAATCGCACAGGCGCAGTTAGTGTGCATTCATCATACTATTTGTGTAAATAAGTCTAATATAACAAACTGTAAGTCATCAGATGACAGCATTGAACGGTTGAAGCTTGCCGTGCTACTGCTGTGAGAAAATGACGTCCCTTCACATGATGCTTTAAAGAAAGGGATGTCTCATTTCACTAAAAATGTGTTTCCTTATGGAGGAAACGTTGATACTTTAAGGGAACTGAGATTTCATCTGTTCTCTTTCTCCCCCCTGCAGGCGATCTACAAGATGGTGGGCACGGTGATCATGATGAAAATGAACGAGGACGGCCTGACGCCCGAGCAGAGGGTGGACAAGATCTTCTCCAAGATGGATAAGAACAACGACGACCAGATCTCACTGGACGAGTTCAAAGAGGCGGCCAAGAGCGACCCGTCCATCGTATTACTCCTGCAGTGTGACCTCCAGAAATAAGCCGGAGGGCCAGCTGAGCGCTCCACCAGCCGCCACGGACTGCACAGAAAGAATTTCATCTTCCATTCAGTTTGCAGCTATTTCCACTGAAAAAAAAATGCTTGGACTACCTTTCAATGGATCTGCTTCTTGTGTTTGAAACACTTGTGTGCATGAGAATGTTATTTGCTATAAAAAGATCTACACACGACATACAACAGTGTGTGAGTGCAAGAGTGCAGATGCACACTCGCACTACAAACACACACATACACACACACACACAATCACTCACCACAACACGTCGCACAAATAATATATATAGATATATAAATATGAATATATATTTAAATTATTTAAAGATCAACTGCCAAAATGTGAAGTGTGCAAAGTATTTTCCATAAAGTTTCGTTCTACTGGAGCTTGCGCATCAGTGATGTGCTACGTTGAATTTGCCGCTACTCTATTTATTGTTCCAAGTTTACTGACGCTAGCTGTATGTGTTTCATAATACTGAGTAATGTCAACCGAACCAAATTCCTATGATAATGTATCTGCCTCCAAGAAGACACTCTATCCATCATCTAAAATATTAGCTATAGATAGACAAAGAGATGGATTAGCTTTTGTCCAACTTTTCCTTCTGAAACATGCTTGTACTGTCAGTAAAAAATAAAAATAAAAAAGTAAATGTAGTTAATTTGCATGCCTTTAGGTTCTGCCTTAAAAATCTCCTCTTTTTGCATCCTGTGATGGAAGACAGAAAGCCTTATCAAAGCAGCGCGCTGACACTTGTTAGGAACCGTGAGAAAAGATTTTTACTGAATAGTCGGGGGATTTTTAAAAAAAATCACATTGCAGTAGTTCCTTCTACAAGTATTGTCATAAAGGGATGTAATTTTTGTGATCTGTCGAGACATTTTCTTTTGACTGCTTTAACTGTGGGAGCATGTTTCCTCGTAGACTAGCTGTACTATATGTTGCTAAGAACTAAATCCCTGCCCCTGTGCATCTAGACACACTATCTCATTACAAAATTAGTTGAATGTGGAGGAATCCATCATTTTCGAGCCAGCAGCAGAGACAAAAAAAAGAAAGAAAAAAGAGCTAAATTGATACATTTCTGACTTAGAAACAAAGGGGCCGGAGGCAAACAAGATCAAACATTTAAATCTGGATTCCCTGGAGAATGAATGATTGCTTCCCCCTTAGCTGGAGTTCAATTAGAGTAGAAAGAAGAAGGAAAACAAGTATTCATTTATAGTCGGAGAGGTTCTAAGCATTGTTATCCAACTTAGTTTTAATCTCTGTGCCACCGTCACCTCCACTTTTTAAATTAGCCTGCAGGTTGCATATCAAAACGATGAATCCAGAGGAGTTTTTTTGAAAGACTCTTTGAGCGTGAAAGAAAGAGCAGAAATAAGGCCTGTGCAGCATTTTAACTCATTCTTGTTTGTCTTTTTCAGTGGAAGTAAATGAGTGCTCAAGTAATGAGAGGAGCAGTGAATGACATTTCATTGTACACAAGAGGAAAGCCCTTAACTGTTGTTTAGTAGGTCGGACAATTCACATACGCAACCCCCTTAAAGTATTTCTCTCTTACCAATCAGTCAATCTTTTTGTACTTTTTTACTCCCTTCTCTCACACATTGTACACTTACTGATGTGCAGTAGATGTAGAGAAGTTCAGTCAAGCGTGATACCTCCTGAGAAATGATTTGGAGAACAAATGACCTGGAAGCCCACTTTTTATCTTTAAATAAGTTTTGCCGGCTCTATTCGAAAGCAACGCTCACACTTTTCCAACCTGCATTAATACTGCAGAGCCCAGTGTTTTATGAGCTGAAGGTAGATGTGGTAGGTCATTATACACAGTATTGCAATTAAAGATCCTATAGCATACCAGTCCACAGTCATTTTCTCAGCAGCGTGGCTCGTTCCCTGTCAGTTTGTAATCTGAACTTCTTTACATGAACATCTTTGGCCAGAAAATGTTTCTAATTACAACTCTGTTATTACTATTATTATTGCTATTACGATCAAGAAACCAAATGTAAGCAAAGGCAACCGTGTACAAGGATTCTTTTGTAGCATGTATTGTGTCCCCGACGACATGGCTGCACTACTCCCTGTGTTGTGATTTAATCTAATAAAAGGAACTCTATGGGCTGTTGTCTGCTGACTCAACTAATTATCTTCTCAGATGCAGAGTTACATCGAGACTGCTGGGGATCACACAAGTGGATAATATTTTGCATGGGTGTACCTATTAAGCACCAAAATCTAAGTTCAGGTGTTTTTCATGGATAAATATTTAAAAATGAGGGGGGAAAAACCCTCCTGAGCGAAATCTTAAAGGTTTGACTTGAGATGTAGCCCCCTTTGTAATCATCAACATTTTCATAAGTAACTGTAATTTAATTAAACAACTTTTCTCAGTAACTGTAACAATTGATATGGTTATATGATAAATATTTATATGGTTATATATAAATAATGATATGATAAAAGCCTAACTCTCACCCCTCTTGTAGCAATATGAATCTTTGATTTGGCTAAAATAGCTAAGGTAACAGAGCTGTTCTCTTTACAATTTTGACAATTACATTTTGGAAGTCTAATAAATTACCACACTTTAGGTGTAGCCTTGTATCGCACTTTGTTGTTACCTGCTTTTTACAGGCTGAGGGAGAAAACTGATAAATATATAGCTCTATACTTACAAGTCAATATTAAAAAGGTTATACTGATGCAATGCTTATTGGCTGAAGTAGTGTCCTTATGCAACCACCAGATGTCAGTGTTGTATTATAGATTATCAGAGTTACAGCTGTTTGTATCAGCTATCACCATCACATCTAGGCATTTTAAACAAAACCAGGTAAATTACTTTAGATTACTTTCCATCAAAACTAGATTTAATGTCTGCCTTTCAAGTGAAGTCACTTTGTGGGAATACGATAACTCTCAAGTACAAAAAAAAAAAAGGTATTTGGGATAAATTACTACAAAAAGGCAGGCCGTGTTTACCCAGTGACTCTTTGGCACAGGGCCAGCACTCACCCTGACATACCGTACAAATTACAGCACAATGAGAGCAATGACATCACTGTGACAGCCCCAGGGACTGCCTCATCACTATGTATTTGAGGCTCCAGCCTAATTGAGAGTTGGGCGACCCCCAGCCCGTGTACATGTGGAAAATGCATACTACTAGTGCCTATAGATTTAAAAGGGTTCACATAGAGGACAGCATTTCCACTTCATTACATTTACAGTATGTAAAAAAAGAACGGACACAAAAGCTTTTAGAAAAGAAAACATTTATTTTACAGAGTCAATATACTTTACACACTCAGTACTAATCAACTTTAACAATCTGCTCAGGCAGATTTTAATGTTGCCCAGGGTGCAAAAACAATGATCAGCCACTACACAAATCCTTGTAAAAGTTCGTCCCACTTGTAAATCAATTTGAGAGGAGATCCACAAATTTAAAGTCCTATTACACAAATCCAACCGACACTGAGAAACAGCATTATTTGTGACTGTCATGCCAAATGGCTCCATGCTCAGATGCTGACTCAAATGCTGCAAGTCTAACCAGAATCTTTGTACATATCTGACTCCTCATAAGAACAAAATAATTAAAAGAAGGCAAAACATTGTTTCTCAACTTAATCAGTAAATTATCAGCAGAGCAACAAAAGAACATATGAGGTTTGTACAGATAAAAAGAAAAATTGTGGACATGACAGGAAAAGAGGGGTTTTTGTTGGAAGGCTACTTTGGAGGGTCCGTGTTGATGCCATATTTCTCTTTTAGGAGCTTCAGCTGTTCCTCTTTCTTCTTTGTGTCCATTTTCTGGAAAGCCTGCAAAGAACAGTGATAAAACAGTAAAGTTAATTAACTTTGAAATGATCGTAGGAGGGTATGTGTTCAGAATTTCTCAAAATTAAAGCTTACTACACTTTCGTTTCCCACATATGATTCCCTTGATCATATTCCACATGCAACTCAAAATATAAGCTTTTAAATTGGATGTTTTTTGCATCTCCCACATCTGCTGTAAAGCTCATACGTACTCTGTTTGCGTTGTAGTAGAGAACCACCAGGTAACGGTTGCAAACGTTGAAGCCTGACAGATGGTCACAGGCGTTCTTGGCATCGAAGATGTCTTCATAAACCACATAGGCTGTTCCTCTTGATTCGGGTGTGTTCCCTCTGAGATGACAAACAGAAACACAACACACAGGAACTGATTACAAAATTGGCAAGGGACAGAGAAGTGCATGTGCAACAGAGGCAGTTTTAGTCTTTTCTGATCATGCTATCAAAATAATAAAAGTTTGAACCACATCGGCCCTGCTCTGCACCTTTTCAGTGCTGATCAGTCTACCAGCTTCACAAGTGTGAGGAAAACTAAACATGCACCAAAACATGTTGGGAGACAGATTTTATTCAAGGTTGAGATTCAGAGATGTACTTGTACTACTATTTACAGTGGTTAAACATCTGACGGTATCATTACCATCAACCCTTTCTATTACTGCAGGAATCAATCGCTTTATGGTCCAAATTTCATGTGTGACATTTTTTGACAACTGCAGGGATTGCTCCCTGTGACCTCCACAGCTTCTTTACACAACCAGCAGTCATCTTTAACAAGGACAGTAAAAGACTGAAAACATACCAACTCCTTTTAACCCTCATATCTCTTTCAAATCACACTTTGTATACTGTGTCCTTGTCTGTCCTGCACTGTGTACATGTATATATATTAACTGCACATATATATCCTGTACACACAGTTTATTTGCACTCAAATGAATTTAATGACTGAAATAAACTAAACTAAACTTACTGTTGTGTTTGTGTTCATATCTATTCCTTAATATTCATGCTGACTGTTTTTTTCTGTCGACATCTAATAAATGTGATTCTTATTCTATCATTCACACATCTTCAAATTATGCAGGAATCTACAATGTGTAAAAAAGACAGTTACGTTCTGATTTGACGTATTGGTCCGTATTTCCCAAAGATGTCGTACATTTCCTCCGCTGTAATCTTGTAAGGAAGGTTCCTGATGTAAAGGATTCTGTTGACCTCAGGAGGTAATCGTATCTGCAGGGACAACAAGAAAGACAAATGAGTTTCAATGTAAAGTTGGAAATACCGTAGATGTAAAGGTAGAAACAAGTGGAAGTACCACACATCACATCACAATCAATGCTAATTCAATGCAATTTACAGTGTTTCGTAATCTACCTCAAAACATTAATATGTGAGTGTTGAAAAAATGTATTGGTGTCAAATTTGATGAAACTGAAGTTAGCTTCCTATTGGGGGTTAAAGGAAAGTTAAGATAAACAAGAATAATGATATTTAGCAGTCGATATTCCAACTTTTCATCACTTACACTGAAAAGAAAGTGTTAGACTTCGTAGCAAAATCCTTAACACTGTTTAAACCCATTTTCAGATTTGTGAAAACCTTTACTTTGCTTATGGTAAACCTTTTCAAATCTGGACTATATTTCATTGATATTTCTCAATCCAGTCCACAGAAGACCATTTTTTTCACAGTTTTCACAAACAGAATAAGAGTTTCACAAGTCTGAACATGTCTTTCTGGAGTCTCTTTGTTACTTAAGTCCAGATTTGACAAATACAACCCGTTGGTGTTTCTATTGATCTGGTCTAGTGTGGCCTGGAAGGGGTTCGACATTTTTTCCCCATATTTTCCTAAGCAATACAACGGTTTCACTAATCTTAAAGTAGGTTAAACAGCTTTAAGGCTTTAACTACAACCAAACAGTTTATCCATGGGTGTAAATGATGAAAAAAGTGGAGAATTAGCTGCTATATATCCTTATTTATGTTTCCTTTACCATGAATCAGATACAACGATAATAGACCATTTTATATCACTTTCTGTGTCATTTAAATCTTATAAACCTCCTGAATATTGAATAGTTTAACTAATAACCAAATTATTTTAACACGTTATTGATCTCCAGGTGCTGGTACAAACAGTACAGTGAGTCTAAGATAATCTGTCTGCTGGAAAAAGTCTTAATAAAGAGAAATAATGCTTTAAAACAAATGTTACTGATAAGGCTTGTGTTTGTTTTCACTACGTTAGCGAGCTAAGTAGCTAACCGTGTGCTAAGCTAAGCTCCTAGCCTAAAGAAACTGGTATTAAAAGCTAAAAACATCACAGAATAAACCATAAAGTAGGAATAAACTTACATTAGCGCGTTTCGCTGCTTGCATAGCCATGATGAACTGTTTTATGTGAAAATTAGACAGCTGAACAATAAACACGCAGTTTCCCCAAATGGCAGCGTTTACAGGATGGTGACGCAGTTCCGGAACTTCCGGTTTCAGAGCGGAAGGACGCAGTGCTGAGTGCTGCCCCCTGCAGGAGGACTGAAGACTGCATCACAGCCCACTTTGAACACAGCACAAGGTCAAGGTGTCTTTATTTATACCCGAATTCTACATTACACATAGACAGTAAAAAGACAGGACACATACAGAGGACAATTTCAAACAGCACAAACAAAGACAAGGGGCAAGTACTAACAAGGTTCACTGACCAGAGTTCAAAGCAGAATAAAAAGACCATTAAAATGCCAATATAAAAAAACTGTTAAGAATATGATGCAAGGGACCAAGAGTAATTTAAGCTGAAGACCAAGTTGGGCCCTACTAAATAGGAATAAATAATGAGGTAAACTTGCTGTTCCTGTAGCGTGTGGTCTTAGCCCTTGGGACTCTGAGTAATGCACTTACACAGACTCAGTTTAATGCTTTATTAACAGAAACTGATTTGGCTTAAACAATCTAGAGAGTTTTTTCCTTGTTCCAAAAAAATAAGAACATAAAATACACAACATTACAAACACTAGACACCGCAAGACAAAGGCCCGAATAAATTAGTCTTCAGCTGCATTTTAAAGGTGTCAACAAAGACCGCATATCATACATCCAGTGGAAGTGTTCCACAGTGTCGGAGCCACCACTTCAAAGACACAATCACCTTTTGTTTTTAGTTGTGAGCAAGGGACAACCCCTCTCATCTTCTCTATGCTGAGTTGAGACACCTCAGGAATATGATGTGTTGTTAGAGGTGTCTTCACTTCCTACTGCAATACAAATATGAAGCAAAAATATTCATGGTTTATGACCTATTGACCTATACTGCAGCCAACCACCATGGGGATAGTGATATGTTTTGGCTTCACATATATATATATATATTTATTTTTTTTCCCCTTTCTTTTTTTTCCCTTACACCCTCTGCAAGAGCTTCATGGCCATCGGAGAAGCTCCATGGACACTAGAAGCAAACACTGTCCACTCCGTTCATTCAAGGAGGCGGTCTTGGCCCATGTTCAAGAATTCTTGGATCACAGGCAGAAAGTCAGTCATCTGGTTTTATGTTTGGTTATTTTCATGTACTCTTGATGGTTTCTCCTTTATGTATAAATTATTCTGTGTGACTATGTGTTATGTGTACATAAAATAAACAGTTTCTAATTAGATGATTTTGCTATTTGTGTGTTATTGCGTCATGATCCTTGTGAGTGTGTAAATACGTGTACTATTCAATGTTCAGTTCTACACAGGGAACGTCCAGCAATAACAATTACAGCTGCAAACAGTGATGATTGGGCCTTTGCACATTTGTGCTAGTCGGGGATGCACATGATGAAAAGATTTCAAAATGTAATATATGGTATGAATGTTTTAAAATTGTGTTCAATTTTAAAATAAACTCTAAAACTGAGAGGTAACCAAAGAATAGAGGTCTGAATCGATGTGATATGATACAATTTTATGATTATGTCCATATCGTGCTGCTGTATTCTTGTGCTACATTTCAAGAAATGTATGTTTTACATTCAACTGACAGTTGAACAGTGGTGGGGTGGTAGTCAGGAGGACTGACATCCAGTAACCTTTCAGGCTTACCTTGATAGACTGAACTGTTTGTACAAACACACACATTTAATGTCTTCACCAAATCCACAGGAGAAGAGTAAATGAGCAGCTCTTGCAGTCCTACATTCTCTTGACACAAGGACATCCTCATTTAGAATAGCATTTGGAATTCCAAAAATGAATGCCTTAAAAATGCTTTTGCCTCACCATGATGAACACAACTGGGTTCATAGTACTAGAACTGACATGTCAATTTGACCCTGCTGCTGTTCTCAAGCTTTAAACAGTGTTACCTGCAGTCAGCTGACTCAAAAGATGATTACACATACTATAAGTGATGTTTCAAAACTTGTACAAACTTTACTATTGGTGATTGCACAAAGTGACCAGTTTCCTCTGCCTCCATCCTTTCTGTGCAGGGGGAGGGTGTTGCTGAAATAATATTGAGGCAACACTTTCCACATCAGTTCTTCAAAAGTGTTCCTTTAAACTAAAACAGTATATTTAAACACATTATTAGACAGTCATTCATTGTTAGATGGTATTTCGCTTACTGCACATGCATGCTTTTGTGGTTTTCTGACATATTCCAGTTGCAAGCATGAAAATAAAAATATACCTAAAAATGACATTCATATAACGTTAAATTGACTCCAACATGCATTTTCTTTTGTTGAGAATTTACAGCCCATGTGTAAGTCATTATTTACAAAAAAGCAGCAGCAAACTCCTCACATCATACTGAAATGATTAACTTTTAAAAATTAAAACAGGACAGTCTTCACTGACATCCATTAGCTAACTGCAAAAAGATTATGACAGATTAAAATCAAAATATCCTATCTGATGTCACATTCAGTCAAACAGTATTAAATGAAAATGAAATTAAAACAGGACAGTCTTGAATGACATCCATTAATTGCAGCGTGAAAGATATTTAAATATCTGATTAATTTGATCTGATAGTGGTAAATGAAAATCTTATTAATCTGGACAGGGATCTAAATGCATGGTCAAAGTCTGGTGATCTACACAAGTGGTTGTCAATCTTTTTGGTGTCAAGGACCCCTAAATTATTACACATCAGGCCACAAACCCATATTTGATTAGATCTGCATCTTATCTCTCGGGGATCCCCATCTGATAAGATTTAATTATTCCACAACTGTCTATACTGTAGATTGGCAAATTAACAACAGAATAGTCACTTCTGTACAGTCTCTCATTGTGTTACCTTGTAGTCAATGAATGAACAGGGAAATTAAAATATTCCCCATTTTTTTCTGGGGACCCCCTGAAACACCCTCAAGGACCCCTAGGGGTAATTGGATCCAAGGTTGAGAGCTCCACTATCACAATTAACACCAGCTTGTCAAGATTTATGACTTGGTGACACTTTTTATTTGTCAGCTTGGGTTTTTGCAATTTGGTAGATGACATTTTTCATTAAAATTCACGTCTAAAAAAAGATTTAATTTAGAGGTACATTTGTTTTTTCTTTCTTTCTTTCAATTTTTTCTCTGAAAAATATAATTGTTTATTTTTAATCTGAAGTCTTTACAAATAAGTAGTGGTTGAACTGAGTAGACTATATAAGGAAAATAACATGAAATATAGTTTAAGTTGTACTTTTACACTTGTGTCAATGCAGAACGACAGTTAGCAGGTGTTGTTTCGAAAATTGTTCCCCCATCGATTTGTGTCTCCCCTACAGTTAAACCTTTATCCCTAACCAGTCATCCTCTGAGGGGCTTAACTTGACTCTAAATTTACCTTAACACCAAATAGTTATCTCTGCTACGCCTAACCACAGTCTGAGTTAGGATTTATGATTAATAAGTCCTAACTTGGAGGTGTTGCTAAAGAACACTCAGTTCTAACAGGAAGGGGACATTATATGAGGGGGGACGAAATTCACCACAACACCTGACACAAGATGCTAAAGAACCACTCAGTTCGGTTCGTTCTAACAGGAAGGGAACATTATATGAGTGGGGTGACGAAATTAATCACAACACCTGACGCAAGATAAAAAGGGTTTCAACGCGCGCGTGAATTTTAGTGCTAGTTAACTTTAGCCGCTAATTAACCGTTACTAACGGTTTGTTGAGGAGTTTGTTGCTACTTTAAAAAATATAAAACATATTCTCCGAAGCAGTGAATCGGATCATCTGACACAACAGCAGCGCACACCAGAGTTAAAAACAACAAACAGTGGAGGTGGAGTAAGATTAGCTAAGGCGGAACGGTTTAGGCGGGCGAAAGGACGCTAGCTCCGCTGCGGCTGAGTGGACTGTGTTGGGCTAATCGGTGTAGCTACTACCCTGCTAACCCCCCTTTTACCCCTCCATAGTGGTGGATTTAAGAGGACTGGGCAGGAATAAAACAGGTGAGTTGTTAGTGAGTCAATTTCCCCTTAAATTACTGCTAAGTGTGCGCACAGAGAAAGCTAACTTGGAGGATAAAAGTGTCCGCACATCGTTAATTTTACCCAAACTCAGCTCACCTGTAATTTACCTGCATTGATTAAAATGTCTGAAATAAATTAACATTATCCAAATAACTGATCTTAAACGAAGCCATGGCTATGTCTGTTAGCTTTCCCCCGAACAATTTTATTGATGCAATGGCCATTTGTCCTTAAGTTGAAAAATTAAAAATTAAAACAAATTAAAAAAAATAAAGAAGCCACTGGGGTACAAAAAGGAATGAAATTTATGCAGGGTAAAAAAAAAAAAACCTTGTTCAGGTAAGCATGTTGACAAAAAACAATGGTGTCTGCTGCCTCTCTTGCACTGGTGGAAAAAACCAAACATGCCTTTCCCAGTGCCTGCTGATTTCTCTACCTGTCTAATTATAAAATAAATTCACCTCTGTGCCCCAAGCTGCTTCCCAGTACCTTCAAAACAAAAGCATTAAATAGTACTCAAATTAACTAAAATTTAACACGATTTATATATTTTTAATAAGATTTAACAACAAATAGCTCCAATAATTGATATTTCAAACTTATTAAAAAAAAAAAAAAAATGTATATTTTTCTTATTTTCAACTCCAACCTTTGACCCTGACTCAAAGCATCCCAACCACATACAAAAATTAAATTATTTATTTGTATTAAAATCCTTTATAAGAACCCGCTGATACTCAAACACATTTTAAAAATGTTCACTGTTTATTTTAAGTCTTTTTTTTACCTTTTTAAATATACTATTTGTGCTTTCCTCATCATAATGATAATGCTGAGGTCTTTTCCTTCTTTATGATCCTTAAATCACCAGACATTAAGTTTAAAGGACAGCTGTAAAAATGCTGCTTCCTTACAATATCAAAATAAATGGAAATCTGAGTCCTCTCCTCTTCCTCACATTGTTTGATTCTCCATTTTAAGCATTTTCTCAGTAGAAGTGTCTGTAGATTAGTTTTAGTTGGAGACATCTAAAATAGTTTGTAAATTCAGATAAAAACGTTCCCCCATGGGACACATTTGTCTAATACCGATACAGTAGTTTTTTTGTGTGTTTTGTTTTGGTGATTCATGTATAACTGATATATTCTTCTTATGTTTCTCTTCGTCATCCATAGTATATCCTTAATGTAGGGGCAACGTGTCATTTGTTTCATACATAATGATAGTTTTGTTTTCCAGGTGTGTGATATAGCTGCCTGGAGTTGATGACATGGGAAATGATATTAACGTATACTCCTGTTAGATCATCGTAAGACCTGATTTCACCTCTGCTGTTTTAAAGGAATCATTTAATTGAATATTTCTATTATGCCGTAACACTCGGCTTTGGATTTCACAACAGGAATTTGGCTAATGACGATTGTACTGAAATCCCCTGACCCTCCGTATTTAATTGCATGCAGCTGGTTTACTTTGTCATGTCTGTTTCTGTCTGGTTTTCAGATTTCACACATCTGGATCTGCTCCCATCGAGATTGGTCGAAGCTTCACCATCCAAATCTCCTGTCTGTGAACGTCGAAAAAACTGAACAGACGCAGTGAGTATTTGGGATATGGTAGGACTAACAGTGTACTCCTTCTGTGTCTTGGTAGGCCGCTTAGTTTGTTGTAGATGTTTAGCTTTATTCTAGACACCTCGGCCCACATCTCCTATTTGTTTAATGACTTCTGGGGCTGAAGTTTGTGGTGGTATTCACTGGGAAAATCATTATAAGTCTGAAAATAAATAAATCTTTAGGTTTTAGACTGTTGCTTGGACAAAATAGGCAGTTTGAACGTATGATGGGCATTTTCCCCATTTGTATACGTTTTACAGAACTATTTATTAAGATTTAGGTATTGTTAGTTGCAGCAAATACAACTCATACTTTATCCAGTCAGTGCTTCACCTCAGAGACTGACTGACTCACTAACTTTTTGTTTCAGTTATCAGCTGTATGTGATGTATTTCAAGCCATTTTATTCATACAAGTATAATATGTTCTTGCAAAGATGACACCAACATATTGTTTAAATTGCCTTAAAAATGAAAAGGGAAATGTGACTAAGACCATTGTAACATGCAACATAAGCTTATAAAACATTTACAGTTTCATTAGATACATTTATCTCACAATCACTTAAGATAGTAGCAGGTGCAATTACCTTAAGTATTTTAAATGTAGTGATTGAATTGTAATTTTAACCCAATGTAGCTTTTAAGAAATTTAAGTCTATAACCCTGTCAATTTATGTAGTTTTAGTAATTTTCGCCAGCTAAGGATGTCCCTGCAAGGTGAGTCAAAAAACCAACGTGTAGGCAGAACTGAATTTTAGTGTGTGGGGGGGGGAAAAACAATTATTCAGTAGAAATGTTGGATTTAATGTGTGTTTATTGGTTTAATGTGTTTGTATGTTTTCCAGATAATATCCAGAGCTCCACACGACTGTTGATGAGAGGTGACAGATGAAACTGCCAAAATGTCATCAATCCTTGGACTTCCGACACGAGGATCAGATGTAACGATCATCATAACCAGGGTCCACTTACATCCCTGTTGTGTGCTTGTGGAGTTCTGGGGAAAATTTAGTCAGGAGAGGACAGCAGATTATCAGTCCCTGGCCAAAGATATCCAGTCTCCTGGAAACACATTTAAAGAGTTTGAAGGAAATCAAGGTGACCAGTGCTTGGTTCAGATAGATGGTACCTGGTACAGGTCCCGCATTGTCTCAAGAAATGGCTCGAAATGCAACGTGTTCCTCATTGACAAAGGAATGACAAATCGCACCACCACAACTATGCTGGCATGGGGTAAGAAGGAGCACTTCCACCTGCCTCCTGAAGTTGAGTTTTGTTTGCTAGCCAACGTTTTACCTCTCTCACCTGAGAACAGATGGTCTCCAGTGGCTCTTGAGTTCCTCAGATCTCTCTCAGGGAAGTCTGTGATGGCACATGTTCAAGACGTCCTGGTGTCTCACAGAACATTTGTACTGCACATTCCTTGCATATTCAAACAAATGTATGAGATGGGATTTGCCAAGAAGCTAGCCCCAGACATGTTCCAGGACTTTGTACTCAAGTCATTGGAGGACCATAGTGGAGCAGAAATACCTCTTGAGGCTCAGCAAAGCTCCATAGAGGTAGGTGAGGGACTACACAAGCAAGAGCTGTACATGTACCCAGAGCTGCCAGCAGGAACTGTGGAGACCGTCGTAGTCACTGAAGTCACAAACCCACAACGGATTTTTTGCCAGTTAAAGGTTTTCGCAAGAGAGTTGAAAAAACTCTCAGAACAAATCACTCAGTGCTTCGAGGGCAGAATGACCAGTTGCATTGTCGGTCCTGAAATGATTGGATTTCCGTGTGCTGCAAGAGGAAGCGATGGCATATGGTACCGCTCCGTTCTGCAGCAGGTACTGCCAGGCAAAAAAGTAGTGGAAGTACTCAACGTTGACTATGGAACAAAACAGTTTGTTCAAGTGAAGGATGTAAGACCACTAGCTAAAGAATTTTTCAGGATGCCTGTTGTGACTTACATCTGCTCGCTCCACGGGATCCTCGACAAAGGCGTTGGATGGACGACCACCCAGATCGACTATCTCAGGACCCTTCTCCTGCGCAAAACAGTGATTGCTAAATTTGAGTACCAGAGCATCTCAGAAGGTGTTCACTATGTTACGCTCTATGGGGATGAGAACACAAACATTAACAACTTGTTTGGTTCAAAAGAGAGCTGTTTCCTGGAGTGTGAAAAAACACTGGGAGATTATGCCATTCAAAGCACTGCATACAATCGCCAGCATCCTCCGCAGCAAGAAAAGAATCAAAGAAAGATGCTACCTTCTGGACAGATCGTAGAGGATAAAGAAGTGAAGGAAATGGCAGAGAAGTTTCCAGTTGAAGACCTCTCCCTAAACTCCTCACATGTGGCATTTGTACAGCATACATCCAACCCATCAGAGTTTTGGATCCAAACACAAAACTTTGCAAATGAGTTGGACGAACTGATGGATAACATATACCATCTATACAAAGATTCAACAAACAAGAATGTGGTGAGAAATCCAACTGTAGGGCTCTATTGTGCTGCCAAGGCAGAGGACGGTGACTTCTACAGAGCAACCATGTCTGAAGTCGGTGAAAAACAAATCAAAGCGTTTTTTGTGGATTATGGAAACACGGAGCTGGTTGATAGGAGTAACATCAGGACCCTTCCTGAAGAGTTCAAAAAGCTGCCATGGCTTGCAATGAAATGCACCTTGGCAGGTGTCAGGCCAAATGATGGAAGATGGAGTCAAAGTGCCATTGAATTCTTCATCAAAGCAGTCACAGACAAAGCTCTAAATGTAAATGTGACAGCAAAATATGACGACACTCATGTAGTCCAGCTGACTGATCCTGAGGCACACGGAGAACAAGACCTCAGTAAGCTGATGTGTAGCTCAGGCCTCGCTGAAAGGGATGAAACACAGAAACAACCCAAAACCAGAATGACCATTCAGCCTGCCATTATCTGTGTCTCACAACATATGCCAGATGCCAGATTCTCAGGTCTATACAGGAACAGCGGGATGCCTTTCAAGACCCAAAACACTGTTGTCCCTCCCATCGACGAAAGGAGAACTGCTACTTTCAAGGAGAATATGTTTCCCATCGGAAGTGTCCTTGACGTCAGTGTGTCCTACATTGAGAGCCCAAATGACTTCTGGTGCCAACTCGTACAAAATGCAGGGCACTTGAAATTGCTCATGCATGACATACAAGCTCATTACGCAGGAAGTGAATTTCAGCCTCCTGTAGAAACGGCATGTGTCGCTCGCCACCCTGAAAATGGGATGTGGTACAGAGCTCTCGTAATTCACAAACATGAAACGCCTCATGTAAACGTGTTGTTTATTGATTATGGCCAGACGGAGACAGTCTCCCTCTATGACCTGAGGAAGATCTGCTCTGAATTCCTCACTCTGCATGGTCAAGCTTTTCGCTGCAGTCTGTTAAACCCTGTGGATCCATCATCTGCCATAAATGACTGGAACGAAGAAGCAACAGCAAGGTTTCACGACTTTGTGGCAACTGCTGCGTCCAACTTTGTGATATTAAAGTGCACCATATATGCCGTCATGTACAGTGAGCAGAAAATCGTTTTCAACATTGTGGATCTAGAAACTCCTTTTGAGAGTATCTGCACCAGCATGGTCAATCTTGTCAAAAGTGAACCCCCCAAAAAAGCCTCTGGACCATCCTTCCGTCTTGACACATACTACTACTCGACACACAACGTCAAAACTGGGACAGAGGAACAGGTCACCGTGACGTGTGTGAACAGCGTCAATCAGTTCTACTGCCAGCTCGAGAGGAACGCAGACATGATAAAAGATCTCAAAATGAAAGTGAACAATCTCTGTCACCAGCTGGAGAACGTGAAACTCCCGACAGTCTTTGGTACTTTGTGCTTTGCGAAGTTCACAGATGGGCAGTGGTACAGGGGGCTTATCAAGTCCACAAAACCATCAATCCTGGTTCACTTTGTGGATTACGGCGACACTATTGAGGTGGACAAATCAGATCTGCTTCCAGTGCCCAGAGAAGCTAATGACATCATGTCTGTGCCTGCACAAGCAGTGGTGTGTAGTCTCTCTGATGTCCCTTCAGATGTTACCAGTGAGGTGAATAGCTGGTTTGAGACGAGTGCAACAGAGTGCAAATTCAGAGCTCTGGTAGTGGCCAGAGAGCCTGATGGAAGATTGCTGGTTGAGCTGTATCACGGACAAACTCAAATCAACTCAAAGATCAAGAAAATGTTTCAAATAGAGATGCAAACAGAGGAGCAAGTTGTCTGCCAGGGTCACAAAGCACCAAAAGTTTCAGCAAATAATGCACAAAAGACTCCAAAAGCTGTGCCAAAACAAGCTGCAGAAATGGATGATCACACTCAAAGCATCAAGAAAAATAACTTCTCTGCCCCAAAATCTGCACATCACATGAGAGATCAGACAAAATCTGCAGATGTAAATCTACCATCTGTACTGAAGCATGTTTGTGAAAATGGTCAGCGGGTCAGAACTGCTCCATTACAGCTGTACACACCTCCACACCAAAGACAGCCGTGTAGTATGGGAAATGGTTCTGAGCCAGCAGATACCCAAATCAAACCAATAAAAGAAAACCAGCTTGTGAAGTTAAAATCACCTGGTGCAGAATCTCAGAGGGAAGGCAACGTGTCACCAGAAGCCAAAATTGGAAAACTGCTCAAACTTGAAGACCTGCCCGCGAAGTCCATCACATCAGATATGGAGGCAGAAGTTTATGTCTCCCACTGCAACAGCCCCTTGAGTTTTTATGTGCAGCTTGTCAGAGAGGAGGATGAAATATTCTCCCTGGTGGAAAAGCTCAATGATCTGCACTCAACCCCCCAAACAAACAGCATCAAAGACGTGAACCTCGGAGACCTCGTTCAAGCAGAGTTTGCAGATGACTCCTCTTGGTACCGAGGAGTTGTTAGAGAAATTCATGGCAACACAACAGCTCTTGTGGAGTTTGTTGATTTTGGAAATACAGCAATAACGCCAATTTCCAAGATGGCCAGACTTGATAAGTCTTTCTTGCAGCTACCCGTGTACAGTACACACTGCATGCTGAGTGAGGCTGCAGCTATTGGAAAAGAGGTGTTTGATCCAGAAGTGGTCGCAGCTTTCAAAAGTGACATCGGTGGTAATGGTGAGAAGGAGCTGAAGTGCCGGTTTATCAGGCAATCAGGATCTGTGTGGGAAGTCAGTCTGGAGAACAATGGTGTTAAAGTGATGTGTAAAACATCTACCCCAGAGAAATGTGAACAAGTGATGGAAAAGTCTGTCGAAAACTCTGAGAACTCACAGCTAGACTTATGTTCTCTGCATTACCACCAGCAAACCTTTCAAGAGGGACAAAAGTTAGCAGTCTACATCACAACTATAAATGATGCTCAGACCTTTTGGTGCCAGTCTGCTGACTCAGAAGAACTTGATAAGATAACAGAAAGTGTCTCAGAAGTTGGGAATGCAGCAGATCAGAAACAGTTGGACACAGATCGTCTTTCCCCTGGCAGCCCATGCATTGCTCTCTTTTCAGAGGATCAGCTTTGGTATCGTGGAGAAGTCATCGATAAAGATGGAGGCGAGCTGTCCATTCTCTTTGTGGACTATGGAAACAAGTCCCAAGTCAAGAGATCAGATGTTCGAGAAATGCCTCTTGACCTTTTGGAAACTCCACCACAGGCGTTTTTGTGCGAGCTTGAAGGTTTTGATGCTTCACACGGATCTTTGGACACCGGTGCCGTAGACGAGTTGTCAGCACTCACAGCAGACAACTTACTACAGCTGACTGTCATTAGAGTAGTAACAGAAGAAGGAGGACAGAGCAGATGCATTGTGCTGCTGGAATGTGAAGGCAAGGTGATAAACGAGGCACTGAAAACCTGGTGGAGCTCCGCACAAGAAAAGAAACCTGATGCAGCGCTATTCACTTCATGTGAAACACCACCCTCACATAATTCATCAAAGAAAGAGACTGAGCTACCTGAAGATCATCAAACACCAGCGGAAACTGAGTGTTCAAACACTCAGGTAACAGACAAGCTTGTTGACCTTCATGCAACAGATGGCGACTACAAATTAGAAAATACTCAAAACAACAGCGAGTGCTCTGAAGAGTCCCTTCAAGAAGAAAGGGATCTGATTTTGTCAGAATGTGATCCCCAAATCCTAAGAACATTGGAGAGCCTGATAGAAACTGTTTCGAAAGAAGGGGTGAAAATATCCCCCACTATTGTGATATCTCAATCTGAATCAAATGATCTCTTGCCATCGGATAGTGACATAGAAGACACTGCGTTGCCTCCCTCTGATAACAAAGATGACCGTGTTATTTGGAACTTGAGCTTTTCCAAAAATGTGGTGGAAACTGACGAGGGCTCTGAAGAAGAGAATGCTTCACCGACAGACAGTATTTTGCCAGATGAATCAAACTCTCAGTCCGATGAGCACCTTCAAAAGGCAGTGGATGAGTCTGAGGTCGCGAAGAAGCCTCCACATGAAGAGGAGAAGACCTACGACATGGAAGGCAGCTCTCGCATGATTTATTCTGGTAAGCAACACAATGTGATGCATGACCTTCCCCTAAACGAGCAGCTGAAATTTAAAATAATTCATAGGTATCATGTACATTTGGTTATAATGTTGAATTTAACAGATGCTGATGGTCACCTGCTGTCAATTTCTGTAAGTGATTGTGTGAAGTTGAAGACTTGTTTCTTTTCTTTTCTTTTTCTCTGCATTTCCAGATTCAAATGAAGAAAGAGATGATGGCGAGGTTACCACTGCAGTGGACAGTTCTGTTACCAGCGTCACATCAGTAAAAATGGTAAATTCTGTGACATTAACGTCTGCCTGTACAAGGTGTATAGATTCTGATTATAGTAGTTTTTACTGAACAGGGCATTGGATCATTTTAGGGATTAAAGAAGAAAATGTTATTCTTAGACTTAAGATATGTACATGTGGGTAGATAGACTTGATGAAATCTAATTGGGTGTCATCTTCTTCTAAAGATTCCCCGCCAAGCTTTTCCCAGACAGAGGGAGAACACCGACTTGCATGAGACAATTTCTGTGACTTCTGAAAACTCAAAGCAGGTACCTGAAGTTGTTTGTAGCAGTACACACACACACACACACACACACACACACACACACACACACACACACACACACACACACACACACACACACACACACACACACACACATACACATACACACTTTACATAAAATAAACACCTTTTAAATGGACAATTTAATGAAAAAAACTGAAACTCATTCTCATCTGAACTTGAGGATTTTATCTCCGGATAGGTTTTGTGTGTTTTGCTGTGATTTAGAGAGATGAGCGATAACTCACCTCCAAAAACACTTGATTAGGTTCTTTGGTGCAGCGTGCCAAAAAAAGTAATTTTGACCTTAGAGAGGACATGATGTTTTTTAATTATTTAGTTTTTTCATCTTGTAGATTCAGACTGACTCTGTGCTGCCCGCCTGTATGCTTCCTGCACAGCAGTTCTTTGGTGAGTTATTCCTAATTCTACCAACACAACACTCATAGATTGTATTAAACAATGTAGCCTTAGACCATGGGATGATCTGAAAAAGGGTGAAACATGTCTACAGCATACTGAATCTTAAGGTAGTCCAAAATTGCAGTACTGTGATGATGGATTGTCTTAACAGATGCTCCCACAGAGCAGGAAATTGAAGCAGTAGGTGGCCTACAGGAAGTGGTCCAACGTGTTGTCACGAAACTCAAGGTAATCTTATGGAAATACATGCCCAATGCAGTCAATCATTTTCATTCAATATTTAGTGTACAGATGAATAATTTAAAGGAAATTTAAGGCACCTTAAATTACCTGTTCTGCAGTAGTCACTGGTTGATCATTTGTTTTAGAATATCTTGATGACTGAAGAGGACACCTTGGCTCATCACGAGGATTCATATTCAGGTTTGTTGTCATCATTTTAGATTATTTGTTGGATTAAATACTTTCAGGCTTTAAAAAAAAAATGTAAAATGCAAACTTGAACCTTATTTGCACCAGAATAGTTAAGCAAGTTTTAAATCACATTTTGTCTTACTGTTGTTTTTTATAGTAAAGAAGTACTCTGAATCCTTTAAGCAACACACACTGATAGTTGTTTATCTAATAATCTGCCTGTGTATCTGCAGCCCTGCCAACTGACCCTGACACAGCAGCCAGTGAGACACACGCCTGCACATCTCCCTCTGCAGATCAGGTCTGAATTCAGTGTACAGGATACTGAAATCATCTGTGAAACATCTCATGTCTGACTTGTGCTTGTTCTCTGTATCATTGCTCAGGGTGACGTGATTGAAGAGGTCCCATGCTCTGTTGAAGAGGCCCGCTTGATCTGCTCAGGTAGCACACTCCACTAAATGAAGTACAGTGACAGGAATGCACTGTGAAGACTGGCTTAAATGCTGATCAGTCTCATAAAAGCACTGCTCTGTTATAGTTAGCAAGGGTATGCAGTATGCGTAGTATGTAGTGTAATTAAAGATTCACCCTTTTTTCTTTGCAGATCCAGATGAGCAAAGTGATGATGGAGAGATGATTGCGAGACACGATTGTCTCAGCAGTGTGTCGGCAGAGGAAACGGTAATTTGCATCACAATGAGTTTCCACATATGAGATTCAGGAATCTGCAGTTTTTTAGTGTTTGTGGGTTGGTTTCAGCCTAGTATGGGTAAAACAAACCTAATTCATGGGTGAATTATCCCTTTGGTTTCAGGCACATGTGGATAAATGTAAAACATTTAAATGTATCCAAATGAATCTCTTTTTTAAAGGTTTTCCAGGCAGCCAGTAGTCCTGAGGTAGAAGTCGATCAGCTAAAGACAATTTCTGAAGAATCAAATGAGGTAAAAATGCTTGTATGTAAAGTACTATAGATTCTGTATGTGGAAACTATATAATACAAATTTGTATTGTTGCAAGTAAGGTCATTTTTGGGTTATTTGTGTGCATGTTATGTATTCTATACTTGCTTCATTATATCTGAGTGATAATATTTAGAAAATTTTAGATTTTGTCTAAAATTTGATTTCTTTCTATTAAAATGTTTATAATTTCTCACATTGTAGGTCCAGGACGAATCACTGTTTCTTTTTGTGGAGCTTCCTCTTGAGCAGTTAATTGGTGAGTAATTTATAAGACCAGTTACAAAAAAACACCCTATCATGGGCAAAAATTAAATTAGGGTGTATTCTGTGAGGAAACCTTTGTTCACTAGATGATCATTGGTTACTTCTTCTAACTTCAAAGCCACTCATGGGTCTATCCTGCAGAACTGGACCAATTATGTCATATCCTCAAATTATTTTGATGATGTTTTGCAGATTTGTAGTTTTAATTTTCAATTTCTTCCCAGAGCACCAAAAGGAAATTGAAGACATTTCCTTACAAGAGGAAATGTCTTGTGCATCAGCACGTAATGAGGTAAGGTTGATCCCAACTTTGAGTAAATGGTAATAATCTGAGCACCAACATGAATATTGACAGTTTTTGTTTGTCGTAGTGTCAGTGATCGGTCATATGTTCTGTTTTAGGATGACATGATTAATGAAGATGATGCGTTGATTCTTCATGAAGGTAAATATTTTGGTTTGTCAACTTCATCTTATTTTTATTGTTATTCCCTTATTTCTGTTTGTAAGTATATTTTTTATTTTATAAAAAACAAAAATTGCAACACACCACATGTGTGACTTATCACCTGCTTCTGTGTCCACAGCTCTAACATCTGACATGGAACCACAAACCCACACAGTTCCCTATCTAGACATGGTAATGACTTAAACACAATATTGAACTGAAACTGCAGATCATCACATCATGTTCATATCATGAACCCTGTCTTTATTTCTGTTCAGAGTGACCTGGTGGAAGAGGTGACCTGTCTCGTTGGAGACATTTGTTTGACGAATGTCTGCAGAGATGAGCCGCAACTTGATGAACAACTAAATGTGCCAACCATGCACGGTCATTACCAAGTCTTTTTTTTATTTTATTTTTTTATTTTTTCCCATATGAACATAAATATTTGACATAATGATTTTAGTTTAAATAGACATGGATATTGTTCAAGAGGTTTGTAAAGTTGTGTTCTGATATCTGCTTGTTCTTTTAGACCAAATCAGAGAAGCTGAAACGGAGGACGGTGAGCAGCTGGTATCTACACCTCTGAAACAGAACGAGGTAACTGTTTGAAATCAGATCAGAAATGTGATGATGACGTTTGTTTTATTACGTCGTCCTCAGAGTTCTGGTCCAGATGTAAAAAGCTCTCTATGGACAGAAGGTTGTACCATATATATCAAAGATTTGATGTGGTGTTAGACTCATTGACTTCACATATTCTACTCAGAATAAACACGTGTGAGAGCCAGGCTATGTTGGGTTTGCTCTTTGCAGTGCACATTTTAGGTTGGTTCACTTTTTAGTCTGTGTGAGACTTTGAAGTATGATGACTGATAGATCTCAAACCAGCATCAAACATTAAGTTTTATACACTCCAGTCATGTACAATCTTCACAGCATCCAGAAAAACACTTGTGCTGTTGTTCAACAATAAAGATATTAATAACTGCCATTCATCATATTGAAAACTGGCTAAAAATACAATGTTCTGAATTTACTGATGATTTTTCAGGATTTTAATGATGATGTGCTTGCTGAAGAAACATCGTCTTCTTCTGATGACAATTTTGGTGAGAGATGGTCACAGTGTTTTCTAAAATGTTTTGGTTTGGGTGAAATTAAATGCTATCAACAGTAAATATTCATGGGATACATCCAATTATATAAGTGTAAAGAGCTTCTAATGAATCTTGAGTATATCAATGTACGTCAAAAAATGCAACTCCTGTTATATTAATGATAAGCAGCTACTCATCATCAAGTATACACCATTCTTCCTCAGCTTGTTCATTATAATGTCCTGTGCTTCCTTTTCAGGATGACATCTACAATCTATGATTTGTGTTGCATGCAATTCCCAATAAGTTTCTTTTTTTACCTCCATTTCAGAGGCCCAGCTGTCAAAGATAACTCATCTGTCTCTGATCATCAATGATGGATCCGCTGATACTCTGCCTGTTGAACAGCAGCCAGAAGAGTGACCGCCTTCTGTTCACTTCAGATGGACATTTTTCAACTTTAGTTTAAATATGTCAACAGGTTTTAGTTCTGTATAATTTGTTTTACTCCATTTATTGGGTCGACCAAGCAGGTCCAGATTAATGCCTTTATTTAATTGTTCGTATTAACAAAAATCAGACATCTGGTTAAAGTTCGTTTGTACAGAAATAGTTGTAGAAAAGTAGGAGTTGGTTGTCTCTCCCAGCGTTACCTGGAGCTCTGTTGTGTTGGATATGATCTGTTCTGATAAAAAAACTGCTGCATAATTCATTTGGAAACAAAATCTGAGTACTGAATCTTTTGTTAAATGTGAAAGACCAGTGAATTACTATAGTTTTCAAGTAAGTTTTCTGTGTTTGGTGTGGAAATATGCATGCGTTTAAAGATAAATTTATGTTGGCTCAATAAATATCATTACAGATCTAAGAAGATGTGACGTGGTTTCTTTGGTTTGGAAGAGCTTTACACATACATTACCGAGCATTTTGACTGATTCAAAGTGTGACGAAGCACAAGGCTGCACACATTTGTATACAAACCTGATTTATTGGATTTCTCTTGTGTACAAATGCAGATATTTCAGACAGTAAGTGTATAAAAGTAGAAGGTTGTGACATTTCATTGACCCAGGATGAACAGGACTGAGTGAAGGCACAAAGTATGTTGATGCATCATCATTTGACCTTTGTAGTGATTAATTCAACTGTCTTAATGATAACTATTTACTTTTGTAGCTGCTTTCTGTTGAAACAGGATGGATACATTTACTAGCTTAAATAATTTAAGATCATAAGACTACATTGTTTAAACAGTACCCAACTTGTAGCCCATTGTCTTGATAAGATTCTCATTATCACACTGCAATCATCATAGTGTAGCTCGTCTCTGCTGGAAGATCCCTTTCAGAGACACAGTATTTCTAAAAAACATTTTATTTACACACTGATTAAAAAGAATTTCTCTTAAGAAATTTCCGATAATAGTAAAAATGTGTTCAGCTGCTTCATACGCAACATTCAGGCCTCATGAAACAAACACTGGTACACTGAGTGTTTTGTCTGTCAAGAAAAAAAAAATCTTTCCTGCTGACGAGGTAGAGATTAGCTTCTTTAAAAAAAATCCATTATCTATCTTGGCTCTTCAGCGCAAAAACACCATTCACCAAAATATCCTCAGTCCATTTTAAACAGTATTTGCTTAAAATATTAATTTAAGGTCTGTCTGGCATTTTTTCAAGGACTGCTCCCGCTGACTGACGTGTTTCGTGGCGAGATCGTTCAACTGACTGTACAGGAAGCATTCCAGCAGTATTTCAGCAGTGCATGAGGCGCAGATGAAGTTCAGATAGCAGACTGAAGCACGGTAATATTAGTCCCTGGAATGAGGTTTTCATCCTTCCCGTCAATCAGAGGGTCCCATTGATTGAAGTTCTTCTCCAGACCTAAATAAACCCAACAAAACAACAACCAAAGACGATTGAAAGTCACAATTTCAGCAAATCGCAGAAGGTTAAGCATGAATTGTTGAGTTAAGGAAAAAAAAAACAAGAGTTAGAAGTTTCGTCCTCGTGTTTCTTACGTAGATGCTGCTGCAGAAAGGCTAGTGTCGCCTTGTTTGAGAGGTCTATGGCGAGCTCCGGGTCGATCTCTCCCTTCAGTTTCATCAGCTTTCCGATCCAGTTGCCCGTCAGGAAGGTGAAGTCTGGAAAACTCTGGTGCACCGTACCTCTGAAGGTGAACAAAAAACTCAGTAAAAAAAGATTGACAGGAACTTAAATTCTGATAATGAGACTTGTAACTGATTGATCTGGTTTACCTTATAGTGATCATTTTTCTCGGTATGACAGCTGAGTCCAGCTTCCTCATGCGGCTGATGTTCCCTGCCCACTGGAACTTCTCTGAGTTGATGAATAATATCGGCTGTTTCACTCGAGGAAAGATCTCGTCGTGTAATGGGAACATCCAGGCGTCCAGCGCTACGCCACACCTGATTAAAAAAATTCACAGCCAAAGTATCAATAACTACGATGGGTATAAAAAAGTTTGATGATGATGATGTACATCTTTAAAACCCCACATACTTGAATTTAACCTCTTTGCACAGGGCTTCAATCACCGTCCCTCCCCCGAAGGAATGCCCGATCACTGCTATCCTGCACAGATCCATGGAGTCCTGAGGAAATGATGATGATGATGAGTAAGAGTCTATATTCAACTGTTGCCTTGAAACCCTTTCGGAAACCCTTGCACTCCCCTTTTTTCATTCATCGATCGACTTCTTATCAAGGAGTGGTAGGTATCTCACGTAGGCCTAAATGTTGGCTTTTATCTTACATGTGTAGAGACAAAATTTAAAGCTTCAGTCCTAAAAAAACAGCTCAATTGATGATTTCTGAATAATTATTCTTCAATGTGAGAGGGCCAATATAGCACCTTGAACGTCTTAAAATGACTGTCAGGTTCCCTGAATAAATATTTAAACTGGTTGTGCTTGTTGTAATCATTCCTGCTGTTCATACTGGTAAAAGATCTCCTTCAAATGGGCTTACAATGAAGGTAATGGGAGACAAAGCCCACAGTCCTCCTTCTGAGCATACATGCATTTAAAACTTTTAAGCTTTTGTAAAGGTTAGCTGTCCGAGTTACTCCTATCAAGTCAATATCTACCAGAATGAGTCTTTTTAGCATCAAATTCCCTCTTTGTGTCTCAACACAGTGCTTTCCTGTCCAGCTGCAGTGAAAGAATAGTGTCAAATAGAAAGAAATCTACACTAAAAAGACAACTTTAAATATATTGTCTCCTTGGGATAACTCAAGCTTCATATTTCAAATACATTTTTGCACAGGAGGAGGACTGTGGATTTTGCTTCCCATCACTTATACTACAAGTGTATTATGAAGGGATCTTCTAATGGTCAGCATAAACAGGAGGAATGATTACAACAGGAAACACATGCTGTTCAATGATATTCATTTGGGCACCTGACTGTTGTTTTCAGGTGGACTTGAAAAATTGTGAACCCGTCCTTTAACCATTTTACTATTAACGTGCCAAGGAGTCCCTCTCTGGCCAACAAGAACTGCACTGAAGGTGAATACAGTGCTTCATTATTAGTACATAAATATAGGACTACTGATGAATGTTGTAAACGTATCTAAAAAGTCACTATTACTATTTATAAGTTAACAAAGTTATATATTATATTTTCCATTCTTGGATCTTACTGAAACTGACTGTTAGACCACTTTTCCATTAACATTTACTCATGAACGATGGGTTTTCTTAAGCCAAGGTTTATTTTTTGTTTTTGAGTTTTTTACTAAGGTTGTTGGTGCCAAACACTTGAAAAGACCAGATTATGTTAAATTGTTTGATTTGTTAGAAGTAGTTTGATTATATTTTTCCTGATTTCTTTCTCTTTGATCCCATCTTGAAACTTGCAAATAGCCACGTATACATGAAAGAACTAAGTCTTATGCTGCCTGCTTATACCATCACTAGTTTCTGTTGATATTTCTTTTTTTAAATATAACTAGTACATTTTCATTGTTTTGTCTGTTTTCACTTCATGACTTCTCTAAGACTGAACCCACCAACTAAACTTCCTGGAAATGTTACCTGCAGAGTCGACCAATCAAACTGTGTTTGCAAAAAATTTTGCACAGGTGTCCCTGAGTTGATTTCAATCAGTTTATCCAGAGCCAGAATGCATTCATCTGCTCTCTGTTTCACCTGGGAGTGATGGAGAAGAAGGACAGAAATCAGGAGAAAAAGGAGAAAAAAAAGCACACATCAAATACAACTCTCATTAAAATCCCAGTCTTTTAAATACTAAGTCAACATAATGAAGTGCAGCAGCATTTCAAAGCACTACAGACAACTAGATGAAATGCAAAAAAAACGGATTAAACAGGCAGATCAGGGCAAAGATCGGAGGAAACAAGGATGTGGTTGTGTCAAAGTGAATTCGTTGTGCAATCCAGCTTCTGCAAACTCTTAACCCACACTGTATGAAAGAGGAATCATTTCTCCACCTCTACTTTTATACAACCAGCGTAGTGTCAGGTTATAACATGCCTATTGAGAATGGGCCAATTTCTTAAGAAAACCGTGCATATCCCCTTAATGCCTCTAATGCAGGCCATTCACAAGCGCTGCAATGTCCTGCTGCTCCTAAATGCCTCACATACTACAATTTTGAGCCGGATGAACTGCAGTGTCTGTTCAAAACGTTTCCCGAGACCTCCTACACTATGTCTTGAACATACATACCAACTTCCCACATGTAAGGAATGCGAATACATTTTTTTCAGTTGAATCTCTATGGTAGTTTTGGTTTTTATCTGTCCTGGGCTACTGTAGAAACGCTCTGTGGAAGAGGACCCACAGTATGGCAAAGGCCTATATGTAATGTGGTGAGAGATATGTACCAAATTACCAATTTGTACCTCAGGGGAGACAGTGAGTCACTGTAGCGTCCGGTCAGAACGGTTAAAACATGGGAGGAAGACGGACTAACGC
The DNA here is from genome assembly GCF_963691925.1 of Scomber scombrus. NCBI lineage: Eukaryota > Metazoa > Chordata > Actinopteri > Scombriformes > Scombridae > Scomber > Scomber scombrus. Next base: position 7,616,121 of record NC_084986.1, read on the forward strand.
TGCCCAGTAATTCTAATAATAATTTACCGCTGGCTCTAATGTCTCTGTAGTGTTTTGATATCTTTACGCATAGATTAAATGTAATAAAGTCAGCTTTACACTATATTCAGTGAGTGATAATGGTGGTGGGTTGGTGTATTTGTGTGTATGGGTGAGTGTGTGTGGGCAATTCCTACACATTGAACCTTTAAAAACAAAAGTATGTATATTATATTCTATTTCTGCTGGATGCCACTAAATTCCTCACACTGATAAAACAAAAGATTGTGCAGACTTATTTTTTGTGATGATTTAACACTTCATACTTGCGTATTTCTGAGGGTGAATTCGCTCTCTCCGTGCTGCAGAGCCCTGTAATACATCCACTCCTTCACCAGGTTGTCTGCCTCTGAGCCAGCCGGTTTAGGCAAACTCTTACTGGCCTTCTCTTCTTCTGTCTTCTCACGAAAATAATACGTAGCTGAGGCAGACATGTCTCTGCATTAAAAAAGAAAAAGAGAAATGATTCAGTAGCTAACTACAAAATAATAATAGAATAGAATAGTCTTTATTGTCAAAAAAAGAAGGTGCTTGTAAAAGAATAAAATAAATGAGTAATTAGTACTAAAACTAACACTCCAGACATTCCACTCGCTGCCATCAATATTGCACGATTCCCCTTAATATTACACTCAACATTGCTGTTGTTACAGGTCAGTTTTTTGGAGCACTTAGAGAAGTTTTTGCCTGGATTTTGTTCAGATTGTTGACAGGTCGATTTATCTCTGGGTGTGTTTGGAAGCAGTTTGTTTACAGTCACACACTGAACAAACTGTGTGACAAAAGCACCAGCGGCCACCAGTATGTGAAACAGACTCTGTCTCCCGCCTCGCAACAGCCATGAACCAGCAGGTTTACTACACCAGACTGAAACATGCTCTCTCTGTGGCTTTAGCCTTTAACCAGCTACCAAAATCCAACAGGACACCCACTTTAGTCCACATGAGTGACAGATTAACAGTAGCCATTATGTTCATCTCCATACGATCCCCCTTGTCTCTATACTGAAAAGAAATGTGATGACCTGGTTTGTACTATTGTCTGCACACCCTTTCCACTCCTACTCAACAGATAGACAGCCGCTTGCAGAAGAGGCCGACTAACGCTCGTCTATGATGACTAACCCCTGTGACTGTCACTGTATTTCCTCCAGCTGACATGTTAGTTCCCTAATCTGTACACGATATTAAAATCTACTCTGCCAACTCTGACTGATCCAATCCCCCGTTTGTGCTGTACAAGAAGCTCCTTTTGGTTTTTAATCACATGAATTAGTACCTGTGTTCCACTGAGGCCACGATGAAGCCCTGAGAGGCCAGTTCTGAACATATAGCCGAGTACAAAGTCCTAAAAAAGGTGGGGGAAAAAACAAAGAAACATCACTTACACATGCCTGGGGTGAACTTTATATCATGAGTAAATACTACAGCAGTGTCATGAATGTATTGTGTGTATATATACCTAAAGGCTCCTAAGCCGTGGGAGAAGATAACTACAGGACATTTCCCATTTGATTTAATTGGAGCGTCCAAGTAGGCTGGGATCTTAAAGGACCCTGAAATAAACAAATAGCAAAAAACTTTTAACACAAACTTTTAAAAAAAAAGGAACATGCCAGAGTTTTTATGTTTTTGCACATGCTAGCAAATTTAATACTAAGTAATGACCATTTCCCAAAATTGTCATGTCATGATACTTTTAAGACATCTACTGGCACGCACACATTTAACCGCAGTGGGAAAAAAAACTTGCAGAATTGAAACTTAGTAGAATTTGTGTCATTAATAATCAAAGAGGACTTGTCATTTCTGTTTCCACTGTTGTCAAAGTGCCGTTACTGTTGCTTAATAACGCAGTTGGAAGTGAGGATGAGTGGAAAATGTGCCAATGTGCGCAACAAAAACACAACTCTGACTAAAATAATAACAAACATGACGTAATGGTTGAGTGACTCAGGCGAACAGTCTAAGCTGTTTCATACACTTTCGAAACTCAAACACTGTGGTACGACTAGAAACGTGGTGAAGAAATACAAAGTTTACTACAGTTCTCTATATGGGACTTTTAAATGTCATATATCCCGTGTGATACTATTTGAAGGTATATTTACCAAAGAGGTAGTTGAAAATCCTTTCACTGAGAGCCCTGTTGATTTTCATGAAGTCTGCCAGACCATTGAAATACTCTCTGCACGGAATCCAGTCTGGTTTTTCTACTTTTTCCGTCTCTCGGCAAGGATAGTAAAGGCGGAAGAAGGTGCCCTGTTGGTGAGATAGATACTGAAGGTTCATAATTAAGGAAACAAATACACAAATGAGAAGCAGTATGTCCCAAATATGGTTTTCTATACAGATCCTGTCATGACTAACTGTGTAACTCTTGCCCTTGTTGGACTGCTGCCAGGCTGACTGATAATGGTATCATGGAAATTGATGACCAACATCTGATCACTGTTGACTTAGTAGCTGTAATCAACCAAGCCTTTAAATGCCTATTTCTTAAGAGTTATTTTATATGCCATGGCTTTAATTTGTGCTGAAATCCAGTGGTATTCTAGTTTTTAGTAATGCCTCATCCTGTTTTTTCTTCTTCAGAAATATTTAAAATTAGAAATATAAACAACAGCATGATGTTCACATTGCTCATTGAATAAGCCTATCCTTCTGTCTCATAGAAAATGTCCCTTTTGTCAAATGATTGACTTTCTCTTGGGGGAATGAAAGCATGTCTGTTGCATGTTCAAGTATACAACATACCCTGTGGTTGGACCTTTACCTGCGCTGTGTGGTCCATCATAAAATCTGTGCATCCCACAGCATTGGGGCCCTTGGCTGGCGGGATCCCGAGGTTATTACTGCAGGCGTTTCCCATGGCGAAGAAACCAAGTGTGTACCTCCTCTGCTCTGTGGAGTAAAAGAGAAACTCATTTGTAAATACGCTTAGTCGACCTGACAGAAGGAAATAAACGTGACCGCAAAGATAACAGCCATGACTAAACCACAGAGAAAACTAACAAGAAGTGCTGAAACCACAACTGCTGTTTTCTGACAGGTAGTGTTAGGGAGTAACTAGTTATATGTAACAGCGTTAAGTAATTTTATTACAAAATAAATGTAACTGTAATCCAAAAAGAAGTCAGACCTTTAAGATTTTGCTCAGCAGGAAGGTTTTTCCTAATTTTTTAACATTTAACATGTTACTCAATACATATATTGCTGTTTTTATCTGTTTTTAATCATAACGTGGGCTTATTTGGAGCACACATGGGCTTAAATGGTGTCACAGTACCAATTAAGCCCATGCCAGACTTTGTTAATAAAATATCTTTATTTTATATTCCAAAATCTACATGAACTAATGAATACATTTTCAAATGAGAGATAAATTATGCTTTATAAGAAATGATCTCTCTTTAAAATCATGTCAGTATCCATGAAAAACACCTGAGCTTAGATTTTGGTGCTTAATGGGTACACTTACCCTAACAGCTGAAAACATGTGTTAGGAAATCAGTATTCAGATTTAAAGTAATTGAAAAAGTTACATTACTTATTACATTTTAAATAGGGCAACTAGTAATCAGTAACTTATTACATTTCCAAAATAATCTCCTGTCAATGTATGAGAAGTCACTCACCTGGGTAAAGACTTCTGACTTTTAAGTGTGCTCTTTATCATCTGCTTTTGACTGTCAATCTCCTTTCAGTGTGGGCTATTATCTATAACTGGTTGCAACATGCAAGAACAAGGCATTATCTTCAGTATTACTAACTATGATCAAGATAAAAACAGACCCAGCTGTAATGTAGAGGTGTCTAACTTGATCAGATCAAGATCCTACTTCTTCATGTTATACCTGATAGCAGTTTGTAACAATGGCTGAGGAAAACTGAGTGTGTTTTCAGTCCATACCTGTCCTTTTCCACTCGTAAACCTTCTTGACTAACAACTGTACAAATCCTCCATTAGAAAACATGGACCTCAGAGGGTTTGAACAGCACAGCTAACCAGCACAGCTAACCTCAGCGTCCCCTCCTGTACAGAAAAAAAGCTCCCGAAAAAACACCGATATGACTGATATATATATGAGGAAATAAGTCCTACCGGAGATACAGGACGTTTGAGTGTCAAAGTTACTAACATCAGTTTCGTAACATTATCACGTAGTTTGGCATTATCTCGAGATAAATACGCCGGTGCAAGTCACTGGGGAGTGGTTTCAACGCTGTGACAGGTCGTGTTGCCTTCAGGTGCTCCTCAGATGTTTCACTTAACCCGAGTTGGAAAAGTAGTTTTTTCTGGTTTCAGTGTGACTTGACCGCAATCCTAAAACTACTTATACAATATTGATTTACATAACTTGTTGTCAGGGTTAACGCTAAAAAATACAACAACAACTTTTCTAATCAATATAACTTAGGTCACTTTATAAGGACAGCTACTGATGTTTAACACTTAATACTATATTACAAATGACGTTCATATGAATTTTCCCACCTAGTGTAGACATCTTTCCGATTTTTCCGATTATTCCGAACGTACATGAATGTGACATTATGTGGGATCAGTGAATGGGGGGAAAAGCAGAGCCGTAGATGAAGAAAGTTAGTTCACTATTAGTTTCCTGCAGCATGCTTCCCCCCACTGGCTGCTCAAAAATACACTACAACTATATATAACCTTCACGTTATACAGGTTAGCTGGAATGTATCAAAGCCCATTTCCGCCAATGTGATGAAAAAAACAAGTATATAAGTCAATATAATGAGAAATTATCTCAAAACACTGAGATAAGTCATCATTTAGAGATAGTTTCTGAATATTTTAAGATACCAGAGTTACATCATTATTTTGCGATAGTAAGTAATTATTTTGAGATACTAAGTCAATATATTTGAGATAGTTTCTCATTATTTTGAGTAACTAAGTCATTATTTTGAGTAACTAAGTCATTATTTTGAGATACTAAGTCATTATTTTGAGATATCTTCTCATTATTTTGAGATATTAAGTCATTATTTTGAGATATCTTCTCATTATTTTGAGATACTAAGTCATTATTTTGGGTTACTAAGTCATTGTTTTGAGATATTTTCTCATCATTTTGAGATATTTTCTCATTACTTTGAGTTACTAAGTCATTTTGAGATACTAAGTCATTATTTTGAGATACTAAGTCATTATTTTGAGAAAGTTACTCATTATGATGAATTAAATGGGCTTCTATTACTAAAGACCGCTGAACTCATACTATCTAACTTTTTTTATTGTAAATATCTGACTTTTGGGGGGTTTAGCAGTATAATCATCTGTAATATCCTCTCTAACACTTCCCTGGTAAAACAAATAGAAGTAATAACTGTCATTTATATACCGCTCTGGTTAAGGCCAATAAAACAGACAGTCCTATAGTCAATGATTACACTTTAATTGATATTTTGATTACTGATTGGTAAATGGACAGTGCTGTTTATGTACTTGTTTTCTTAATTATTATCCCTCTGTGTCTCTGTGTGATGTGAGTGAGGGAGACCTCCGGGTCGGTAGGAGGCAGCAGACAGTAAACACCGGAGAAACAAAGCTGGTAGAGACCGGAGAAACAGTGATAGCCAAAACTAGGTAGCCTGGCTAAACCTTTATTCACCAGTTTTTGCTCCTGTTCAATATGAAATTGGTGAGTTAAAACAAATTATTAGCACAGTTAATGTTAAAGTAGACTATAGCAGCGTGTAAAGCAAATGTGTCTGCAGCTGTGTGTGTGTGTCCGCGTTTAGACAACTTTAAATCTATACTACAGATAAAAACATAATGTCCTTACTTCTACTTCTGCAGTATTAGTCATCTATTGTGTCTTTTGCATAGTAAAATGTTGTTTTTATCTTTCTTTTTGTTTATGTTTTTCCACGTGTGTTTCTAATGATTGTATTTCCTCTTATAGTACTGTCTGTCTGGTCATCCCACCTTGCCTTGCAATGTCCTCAAATTTAAATCCACCACCATCATGCTGGACTGTGGACTGGACACCACCTCTGTCCTCAACTTCCTGCCCCTTCCTCTAGTGCACAGGTGAGTGGCTGGCATCAGCTAGTTTCCCGGCCAACCGACTTAACTACCTAACTTCCTTCCTACATGCCCAATTAATTAACTATCTAACGTCCTATCTTTCTTCCTTTCTTCCATCATTTATTCCTCCCTTCTTACCTACCTGCCTAACTTCTACCTACCTACCTAGCCTACTTAACTTCCTTCCTTCCTTCCTTCCTTCCTTCCTTCCTTCCTTCCTACCTAACTTTCTATCTACCATCTAACTATTCAATTTATTGCCCATCTAGCCACCTTCCTTCTTCCTTCCTTCCGTCCTTCCTTCCTTCCTTCCTTCCTTCCTACCCACTTACCTACCCACCTGACTTCTTTCCTCCCTTCCTTCCTCCCTTCCTTGGTTACAGACCTGCCAGTATGAATTAAAATGTGTGTTTGTCTCTTGTCAGTCCAAGACTCTCAAAGCTTCCTGGTTGGGTCTATAAGGATGGAACGATCAACTTGGAAAAGGTGAGAAGATGATTTTTAGTTTTTGTTGTTCATTTAGCGCTCACTGTCTGTAAATGTTGATTTGTGAGAGCAGCTTAAAGGACGAGTTCACAGTTTCAGTCAGGAGTTCAGAAAATTCTATTAAAGTTTATCTGAAGTTAATATGAAGCTTCTGCGATCCAAATTAGTAGAATCAAGTAGATATATTTCAATGTTACACACTTTTTAGTGTCAAAGTTTCCTTTTTGTTACTATACTTCCACCACAGCTCAACAGGGAAACACTAAGAGGGAATCTGATGCTAAAAAGACGTGTGGCAGATATCCACTAGATATGACTAACTCAGACTGCTGAAGCCTCATATAAGCTTCACATCAACTTTTAAACAATTGTGTGGACACACTGTGGATTTTGGCCCCCATCACAGAAAGCACATTTGAAGGAGATCTTTAAATAGACAGTACGGACAGGAGGAATGATTACAGCAAGGAAAACCTCTTTCACTCTTCTTATGAACTCCAGACTATTGTTTTAAGACAGACTTGGAAAAACTGTGAACGTATCCTTTAAAATGAATTCTGAAATTTTCCTGTGAAATACAGTAGCACTTATGATGATTAATTAAACTAAAGTTAATTAAACAACACACTAAAGTCGAAAGTTTCCGTCTTTCCAGGAGCTGAAGGAGTGTGCAGGAAGAGTGTTTGTAGACTCACAGCCAGAGTTTTGTCTGCCTGAGGTAATAAACACAGCCACCACACATATATACTTGTACACATATAAGCTGCAATCACTTATTTTACTGCTTGAAATAATAAAACATATTTGCCCTAAATAAATCAACTAAGTAATCTTTTCTATTTATGTCGACCCCAGAAAGAACTGCTGGATCTGTCTACCATCGATGTCATCCTGATCTCCAACTACCACTGTATGATGGCTCTGCCCTACATCACTGAACACACAGGCTTCACTGGCACGGTGTACGCTACAGAGCCCACTCTGCAGATCGGGAGGTAATTAAAACTCAACACTTATTCATTTAAAGGGAATCATGTCGCACAGTTTGGTATATTGTGTAAACAGAGCCAGAGGTCTAAACTACTGTTGCAAATTTAATTATGTGTTTGGGTTTTTTGGGGGTTTGAGATATTTAAGAAAATGCTGCTTTGTGCTGTTTTCTCCTCAGACTACTGATGGAGGAGCTGGTGAACTTCATGGAGAGAGTTCCCAAAGCCCAGTCTGCCACCTGCTGGAAGAACAAGGAAATGCAGAGAACACAAAACTCATGAAAAGAAGAATCAAGGATGAATAACCTATTATAACACGTGCATATAACTTTTTTAACATGATCTGAATATATAAATCATTTGTATTATAAAAGGATGCTCCCTGCGCCACTGAAGGATGCGGTGGATGTGTGGACGTGGAAGCGATGCTACAGTATGCAGGAGGTCAACTCTGCCCTCAGCAAAGTGCAGCTTGTGGGTTATTCACAGAAAGTGGTAAGAAGTTATTTTGTCGAAGAGTCAATTAATAGTTAAACAATGATCCTGTTCTCCTGTCTGCTTGCATAAAAATGTACAATTTAAAAGTTAAAAGGGACAAAAATATAATACAAGAAAGCAGATCTTCCTCAGGCTGTGATTCATTATGTTGTTTGTATGAAATTAGCTTTATTTGACCTCTTTCTCATGAATATTTATGTCTCCTCTTACTGACATTTTTTTGTTTGTTTCTGCAGGAGTTGTTTGGAGCGGTACAAGTCTCCCCATTAAGCTCCGGTTACTCGTTGGGTAGCTCTAACTGGATCATCCAGTCTCACCATGAGAAAGTTTCCTATGTGTCGGGGTCATCCCTCCTCACCACACATCCACAGGTAGGTCCAGATGCCTAATGTGGATAGATCGATAGATAGATCGATAGATAGGTAGATACATAGATAGATAGATAGATAGATAGATAGACAGATTTGATTATAAAGTGCAAGATAAAAAACATATGTCATGTCTTAAAAAATAAATAAGGATACTAGCTGTGCTGGTTAGCTGTGCTGTTCAAACCCTCTGAGGTCCATACATATGTAGTTTAGAGATAACAGATGTTTTGTGTCTACATTTTAATCGGTTTAATTAATGCAGTACCCCATGCTGTATTATTTTGAATGACCTGAATAATGTGTATAAAGTAGCCTACATGCACATAGAGCCTTTCACATTCATAAATGCATATTTCTTTCTCCATTTTGGCCCCCTGTCCTCAGGGTTAGGGTTAGATTCATGGTTTTGTGGCGCCTCCTGTGACCACTCATTTTAAAATGTCAGTATAAACAAACACAAACCACAGCTTGTTGTCATTAATCTGTATTTATGTTGATTTTTGTCAGATGATGCCACAGTCATAAAATGTTCATCACCACAGAGAAGTAGCTTGAGAATGACTGCTGGTTTACATGTAGTATTCATGAGCTGCGTTCAAATCACTAATTCTGTTGTTTGACAGCAGAAACAGACAAAAATATGTAAATGAGAACAAATAAATTGTGAATTTGGTTGTATATAGTTGATCACAGAGGTTTAACGAGCGCTGTCTGTCCCACTTCTCACCAGATGTTGGCTGTGGTGTGAAGTTTTATTATGTTCAATTTTGAGAGAGGAAGACTTGTTGTAGCTTTTATTATACCTCTCTTCCCTTTACTATTTGTTTACAAGAAAAAACTGCTTTAGCTATTTAGGCCTACATATAAGCGTATCATTAAATATGAAGTCATTTGCCAATATTAAACCCTGTTTGTACTCCTGCCCACTAATTTGAGCACATTTTCTGACAAAAAAGGGAAATAGTCTACTTCTGTTGCAAAGACACATCTGATTCTCCTGCTCAATAGAAGATTATGAATACAAGGTTTTGGTTGTGTCCTTAAGAGTTTTTTTGTCAGAAAAAGCTGGAAGGGACTTAGATATGAAATTAGTCTTGCACTCTGATTATCTCTCAGGACAGTTTTGCTCACAAAGCGACCTCTCACACATCTGGTGATAATTTAAAATCTCTGCACTCTTCTCCCAGCCAATGGACCAAAGCTCCCTGAAGAACAGTGACATCTTGATTCTGACGGGCCTCACTCAGATGCCCACCGCCAACCCAGACGGCATGCTGGGGGAATTCTGCAGCAACCTGGGTAGGTTGAACTGCACTGGGCCAGAGGATGCCTCTCATAATATTATAAATATAGTTACTAAGTCAAAACCTTTAGCCACTACCAGCTGCAAATTGGCTTCAGATGTGTACTCTGAAAACTGATATTCAGTCTTTTCCAATACTTTATATCATAATGTGTTTATTTTCTAACCAGAGCTCATACTCTTGTATTGTCTGTCACTTCTAATACGTTTTCAACATAAAGTTAAAACAAATACAGTCCAAATACAGTCCAAACAATGTTATCTGAGAACAGTCAAAAACTGTTTTGCCCTTTCCCAACAGCAGCCCCTGTGATTACTGAAATGAACTTAAATAATAATCCATTTAATTTGTATAATAATCCATTTATTCAGTATAGCACCTTTCACAGAAATGTAATTATGTGTGCACAAGAATAAAACTTGCAAACATTAACAACAAAGGCAATAAAAAAACATACAATCAATGAGGCAAAGGTGCTCCCCCTAGTGCTCGGAGGAATATTACACCTAAGTACAAATCAAATACATAGCACAATAAATGTCTGTTGGAATAAACCTTTTTAATGTGAGTTATTTGTATCTGTGTCTGTAGCCATGACGATCCGTGCGGGAGGCAATGTGCTAGTGCCATGCTACTCATCAGGGGTGATATACGACCTGCTGGAGTGTCTGTACCAGTTCATCGACAGCGCCAACCTGGGCACCACGCCTTTCTACTTCATCTCACCTGTCGCCAAC